>NW_015091118.1:5024817-5088530 GCF_001431845.1 Calidris pugnax | reverse complement strand
CCCCCTTGGGGGGGGGGGGGATGTAAGGGGATATAAGGGCGGCTGAAGGAGCAAAAGTAGCGGCGAGGGGGAGAGAAGCAGGCAGCGGGAGGCAGCAGCATCCCCCGGCTCCGGCTGCCGGTCCTCGGGCTGAGGGAGGGGAGGGCGAGGGGAGGAAGGCTCTCCCGGCCCCCCCGATGTGGGCTCTGCTCGCTCCCTAATGAGCTGCTCCCAATTTGGGGGAGCAGAGCGGCGTTTTGGAGATGTTGCCCTGTTTCATCTGGCTCTCCCTCCCCGACCTGCTTAACGCCTTCGCCGCCCCGGGAAAGTTGCCCTTCAACGGGAGCCTGGAGGAGCCTTTTGTAATCCCAAACCTCTCGGGTTTCTTTCCCTGGGACAACGCCAGCCTGGCCGACTGGCAGAGCTTCGTGGGCAGGAGCCGGTACGGAGCAGAGTCGCAGAGCGTCACGGTGAAAGCCCTGCTGGTGGCGGCGTACTCCTTCATCATCGTCTTCTCCCTCTTCGGCAACCTCCTGGTCTGTCACGTTGTCATCAAGACCAAGCGCATGCACTCGGCCACCAGCCTCTTCATCGTCAACCTGGCTGTAGCCGACATCATGATCACCCTCCTCAACACGCCTTTTACGCTGGTAAGACCGGGGCAGAGATGCCATAAAGGCTCAGCAGCTGCTCTGGTGGCCTTTTCTTCTTTACGCCGCTATAGGCAGGGTATGAATGTCTTGCAGATACTTGTTCTGGTCCAAATTAGGCTCTCTTCCAATATCTGAAGGGAGCCTACAGGAGAGCTGGGGAGGGACTCTGTCAGAAAGTGCAGTGACAGAATAAGGGGTAATGGCTTTAAATTGGAAGAAGAGAGATTTAGATGAGATACCAGAAAGAAATTCTTTACAGTGAGGGCGGTGAGACACTGGAACAGGTTGCCCAGAGAAGTTGTGGATGCCCCATCCCTGGAAGTGTTGAAGGCCAGGCTGGATGGGGCTTTGAGCAACCTGGTCTGGTGGGAGGTGTCCCTGCCCATGGCAGGGGGGTTGGAACTAGATGATCTTTAAGGTCCCTTCCAACTCAAACCATTCTATGAGTCTATGAAATTACAGAGATTGGAGTTATCTTTGGAAAACTCCACGTCTTTTTTCTTCTCTAATTCCTGTTATCTAGGTGAATACCTGAAATTATCCATTTGTTAAAAGTGGCCCTGATAGCACTTGAACAATAATAACCGCACGGTGATTACTAAGCGCTTCATAGTATATGGTCTTTTTTTTTTTCCTCCCCTTCTCTGAAGTATTTCCAAGCTAATACTACAAACCTCTTGAGAAAAAAAGATTAGTGCTCACCATCGTTTTGCAAGCTGTGTCGAAAAGCTGCAGTTTGCTTTGAAGTAAGATAAGGCGCAAGGTCAGCCCTGTCCTGTAAGGAGGGCTCACAGCGAAAAATGGATGTATTGGCTCAATAGACTCCAGAAGGACATGCTGTGAAGAAAACAGAACAAACATCTTTGGTGCTGCTCGGCTGCGTTGTCCTGGAGGATATTGCCCGGCCACTGAACAGCACCAGCTTGCCTCTTCAGGGTTCAGCAGCCAGAAAGTTATACAATTATACGTAGAACCTACTGTTTTAAA
Organism: Calidris pugnax; assembly: GCF_001431845.1. NCBI lineage: Eukaryota > Metazoa > Chordata > Aves > Charadriiformes > Scolopacidae > Calidris > Calidris pugnax. Next base: position 5,086,911 of record NW_015091118.1, on the reverse strand, counting down.
AACACCTTTTACACAGCACAAGGAATTGTGTGCCAGAGGCGTTTCAGCTATCTCTAAGCGCGTGGAGGTGCGTGGGAGCACACAAAACTGATGGTATTCTGGTTTTAGGCTCGTTTTGTGAACAGCACCTGGGTGTTTGGGAAGGGGATGTGCCACGTCAGCAGGTTTGCGCAGTACTGCTCCCTCCACGTCTCTGCCCTGACCCTCACAGCCATCGCCGTGGACAGGCACCAGGTGAGAGCTCCCTGAGGCAGGCAGCCCGCGAAGCTTGGCAGGCTGTAATTAAAAGTGAGAAGGGATGATCCCACGTCCTTTCCTTCCCAGCTCCCACATTAATGTAAGATGCGTGAGGAGCTGACAGGGCAGGGGAGAAGTTCTTGCTGTCAGATGAAAAGAACAGTTTCAAGCCTGCAGCAGGGTGGGAGGTGAGAGATGTCCATCACCTTGCAGTCGCTTCTGACCAGGTAACGGGAGCTTTTCTGCTGTGGGTAATCCAGTAGCTCTCAAACAGGGAGAAAGTCCAAGATCCTGGTAGCAATTCACGTGGGCAACCCTCCACTGGAGTGGTTTGTCTGGCCCATGGAGAAACAGTGTCATGACGGTCAGGGACATCCTGATGAGCTATCACAGCTCTGTCTCCCTTTGCTCTGGTGTTTCTCACCCCTTCATACCCGAGATACTGGAGAGCTGGCTGTACCACACTGGTATTTGTCACAAGCACAGCTGTGGCTGGTTGTTGATAATGGGCTCAAAACTGGGGAGAGCCAGGCATTATCAGTTTAGAGTCACCCAACAACCACGTAAAACAGACCAGTACAGTTGACATTTTCTGCTAGAAAGCTTCTTAGTTTCCAGAAAATGCTCTGGCTGCCAGGAGCATTCCTAGGGAGCTCCAGTTAAACCACAAACCCATGACTCTGGGTCAGTGATACTGAAGAGTCTAAGACTATTTTCTTGGGGGGGGGGGGGGGGTGTGTTGGTTTTGGTTTTTTTTTTTTACTATTAACTAAATTGAATCTGGAAATGAACATGTCTGCAAGACACGCTGGTACCCAGCAGTTCTCCCCACCTAGATACTGAAATAAGAGGGTAAGACTGAGATCTGACTTCACCCATTTCCATGGAGGAAGAATTCAGGCTTTCATGTACAGTTTACAGTCCACAGGAGACGGGTGAAGACAGTCCTGCTTATGTGTTGAATTTCCACGTTAAGTAATAGATTTTAGGCTGAAAGATTATATGAAAAAATGATATAATTATTTCCTTAAATGGCATAAGTCTGAATATTGGTTTATTTTGCACAGGTAATAATGCACCCTCTGAAACCTCGCATATCTACTGCAAAAGGTGTTATCTACATCTTTGTAATCTGGATCATGGCAACTTGTTTCTCCCTGCCACATGCTATCTATCAAAAGCTCTTTACTTTTGAATACAGGTAAGGATGTGCTTTGCTTTTCCCCACAGTCTCCCTGGAGACCAAACTCTCAGGGGTCATACTTTGGCATCTTCTACTGAAAGCCCTGAGCTCCTGTTGAACTCAGACAAATATGGATCTAGTCCATCATTTTCATTTCAGATTCCTTTTGCAATGGCTGATATCCTGCCCTTGTTTCTATTTTTGATTATTTTATCTTTATTCTCTCACATTAATCACCTGAAATGGGCTAAGAAGCTAGAGGATCTGGCCTGGACCGTCTATCTCTATACACCAGTAATTTACACAATGTACCAACCAATCTGACCTGCTGGGGCAGAACAGAAATGGGCAAAAAACCTATAACCTAACTACTTTAATCTACCAGGGCTTTAATCTACTCTTTGGCCCTGGTAAAGTGAAAACAATCTGCCTCAGCTGCTTGTTCCATAAAATGCTGTCATGAGCCTTGATATTTGGAAAGTGCTTTAATGAGGGAAAGGTCCTTAATATGTGCAGAGACTGTGTTTCTGTTTGCCAAAGGACAGAGACTAAAAACCTGCTTTCTGTGCAGCTGGAAATTTTGTAATTGATGAAATTCATAAAATTACCATAAGGTCACGAATGCCCACGAGAAATGACCAGCTCGCTGCTCACAGGCTGCTCCATGGCTCCAATCCTTTGACAGCAGAGCTCTGCTCAAGGGTGATGTGTATAAATGGAGGGTCGGGCCCCAGGCTTCCTGGCAGGAGCCCTCTCCCTCCTGCCCCCTCGTTTTTGGTGAACTTCTCCCGTGGTACCTGGCCCTACTCTTTCTCACCCCCTGTCCCATGTCTCCCCTTGCAGCGAGGAAGTTACCCGATGCCTGTGTCTGCCGGATTTCCCCGAGCCTGCCGACCTCTTTTGGAAGTACCTCGACTTAACCACCTTCATTTTGCTCTACGTCCTGCCCCTTCTGATCATCTCTGCTGCCTACATGACAGTGGCCAAGAAACTCTGGCTGCGCAATGTCATCGGGGACGTCACCACTGAGCAGTACTTTGCCCTTCGTAAAAAGAATAAAAAGACCATAAAGATGCTGATGCTTGTCGTCATCCTCTTCGCTGTCTGCTGGTTTCCCTTGAATTGCTACGTCATCCTCCTCTCCAGCCAGACCATCCACACCAACAACGCCCTGTACTTTGCCTTTCACTGGTTCGCAATGAGCAGCACCTGCTACAACCCCTTCATCTACTGCTGGCTCAACGACAGCTTCCGATCAGAGCTGAAGGCTTTGCTCAACATGTGCAGAAAACCTCCCGGACCCACAGAACAGAGGCTTCCCTCCATGGCCCCATCCTACCGACTAGCTTGGCCAGAAAACGGCAACTTCAAGCGGTTGCAGGTCTCCCACGTCCTTCCATTAGCCTCCAACATCCAGTCAGGAAAGACAGACATCTCTGCAGTTGAGCCAATAGTAGCTGTGAGCTAAACGGTGGCCCTGGGAAACCTACAAGGACCGCACATAGATTTGGCCAAAGCTACAAGGGTGGGAAGATGTGGAGCCCTGACCTGCTTCGGGACTGTACAACCACACGTGATAAAGCCAAGAAGGAGGTTCTGCAGGAGGTAGGGTGAAAGAGCTGGACGTTTGATGGAGCTGTGGAGCCCCTGAAGGAGACACCGCAAACTCTTCCCAGCAAGGAATTCTTTGTCAAAAGTTGACTTTGGATCACCTTGTAGGACAAGATTCTCTGCACGTATATCGCTGTCATCTGCATGACTAGGCCTTTTTATCACTGGGGCTGTGTGTGTTTTGCTGGTATTTACACACTGAAGCAAAAATCTAATCACATCAGACTTCCTTTCCCCTTTTTCTAAGTCTCTCAGTAACAGCATGGAAATGGTCGAGATGTAGACCTTTAGGTTTCTGGCTGGATGGGAAGGCATCCCTTCTGAACTGGGGCCTAGCAGGTGAAGATCTCAGAATGAACAAACAGATATATTTCACAAATCCATTTTTTGGTGGAAATACACTCAGAGAGGTGGAGGATAAGGTGATAACTGAAAAAAGAGCAGTGTCTTGCCTCACAGGCACTTTTTCCAAGGTAGGGTTGAAGAAGAATGGATGCCTACCTATTCGTTGCATAAGCAGATGGTGAACACTGCTCAGCATCTGCCACCGGTGCTGAATCACACAGACTTTTTCTTTCCTACGATGAAGTCATGAATATTCAGAAGGTTTTTCTTCAAATACAGAACTGAACACCAAAAAGAAAAGTTACTTTTGAGAATGTTGGCCATACCATCCACAGCTAGAGAATGGGTAATTAAACGCTACCCTGAGTTTCTACTAGGACCTTTTGATCAGAGCATCTCTGCATTATTGTCAAGTGGCAGCTAAAGGACCCCAGAGTTTGACTTTTTATTTTGTCTTTGAATGTTGCTCTCTTATCCTGTAAAGCACCTGGGTGCTTCTCAGATCAGACATTTGGGACATTTCATCCCAACTAAGACACTAGCTCTCTGGAATCAGTTCATAAGTGAACTGCTTTGAGAGAACAGATGAAATCTGTGATCGCAAGTAATAAAAGCGGAACATTTCTCTGCAAGATATCCTCTGGTGATTGCACAATTTTTGTGCATTTAAAGGCAAGTGAGATGTATCCTTCTTGGGGCGGCTAAGAAAATTGTTGTGACTGCAGCTGCCTGGAGTAGTTTACAGAACTTAATGTTCTTAGCAGAAGAAAATCTGATTTTGAATAATGGAAAAAAATGAGCATTCCAAAATCTGTACCTTGTGTAACACAGGAGCAATAGCTGTCCCTGTGCTGTGGAAATCAACTTGAATGTCACACCAGGGTGCTCTGTTCCACATTTAGCTTGCAGCAGACAGCAGTGAAGTGAGAAAAATCTTCTTTTTAGAAATGACTATAAATGGGGGGGGGGGGAAGAAAAGAAGAGAAACTGTTTTTCCCAATGTCCTGGAATAAAATTACATTTCTGAAATAGATTTAAGACTTGTTCAGGTCTTTCACACCTGAGTATTTAAAAAAGGCTGAAATGCCTACCTTGCAGTTAGCCTGTGCTTTCACAGGATGTTGTCTCTCTCTCACTTAGAATCCAGTGCAATTTTACTACCCTTTATCATGGCCCCCTGAGTCAGAATACTTTATATCACTGATGTGCAGAATCAAACCTTTCCTCCTGCCTGCGGTGACCCCTTAAACCAAGTCCCATTTCCTCTCTCAACATTTGCAAGTGGTCAGGTGGTTGGACTAGATGATCTTTGTAGGTCCCTTCCAACTGGAATAGTCTAGTCCATTCCACCCCATCCCACTGGAGACTGGTTCCCTCTGTCAAAAGAAAAGCGGTCTGTATTTACCTGCAGATTCTGGCAGCAAGTGTTCACTCACTGGTAGCAAAGAGGAGGGAGAAAAGCAGTGAGGAGGAAGCTGGGAGGGGAGGGAGCGTGTGATGGCAGCAGGAGGAAGAGACTCAGAGACAGGATGGAAGGGAAAGGGGTGATGTGAGGAAAGAAGACACAGGGAGCCCACATCATCATCTTCCTACCCTAATTTTCTCACAGGTTTTGTAAACATTGAACAAAACCATTCTGATGGCTACACATTTGTTATTTCATACTCATTAATAAAAATATTTCTTTACTTGGATTTCTGGAATGGCTTTAGGCTTTACTCAGCTTAAACTACTAATGCACTGAAGAGCTTCCCCGTCTAGGTAAAAAGAGGAGAGAGAGATCAAGAGACCCTTCCCAATAGCACCTTTTCTTCACTCAGGGAAGAAAATTATCAGGGCTATGGTTGGGTTTACCTACAGAGTCACCTGGCTTGAGGAATGGAAAATGCTGTCTACTGTTTAAAAAAAAAAACCTGCCCCTAGGGAAATGCAATATTTTAAATCTTCATGTAGTATCCAATATTTTGCAGGCTTCTTTCTCTGTTTGGTCACGAATGAAAGTTAGAATTTGCTGGTAGCTTGACCTTCTGCTCTGATCCTTCAAAGCGTCTTCGCTCCTGGCAGTGACCACGTGCCCCTCGTGTCTTCTGCCAGACCAACACTGCCGTGGCCCTGCCAGTGTCACCCCCTGGTTGGGGAGAGCCGAGTGAGCACAGCGTTGAGTGACTCTCCTCAGAAAACCAAAGCAAGGCATTTTTAAAGTACGATTCTGCTGTTGTCAGTCTCGTCAAAGAGGAGAGGGGAAATTTTTCCTTTGCATTTTGGATTCATCTTTTTATGCTTTATTTTTTTCTGTCACATCTTTTTTGTTTGGTTTTTTTCTTTTTTTTCTAGTGAGCCTGTAGCTTAAAAGACTCAAGCAGGAACACTTCAATTGTGATTATTCTGTTTGTTGTCTGGTGACGACTCAGTTGAGTTAGATGTCCAATGTTTCTTTCTTGCCCAGAAATCATCACTTTCAGAGTGTTTTCAGAGTTCAGCCTGAATGGTTGTCTTTGATTTGATGATACTCATCATCAGCAGACACAGGCACTCTGTGTGCCCCCTGGGCACAAGACTGATCAGACTTTGAGGGCAAAAAGTCTCTCCGTTTCTGTGCTGGAGAAGGACATGCTGCCACATACATGGCACATACATGTCTTATAACAGAGTTGGCAGCTGGATTCTTGTGTTTAGCTTTGTCTGGGTCCAGAGGCTCGTGATCTGAACTCAGTAAGATGTTCTTTCTGAAACTGAAAGTAACCTTTGGCCATCTTAAGATTCACCTTCTCTGGGTGCCATTATCATCCTTTGGAGAGCCACGGATGTAGAAACTTGCTGTAGCTTCAGCAGGCAAGATCCTCAGATGCTCAGTCACAGCGATGTTTGTTGCAGGTGGGTCTGAGCTCCTGCAGTTACAGCTCTGCATCCTGCAACCCTGCTCGGGGCGGAAAACCTTCCTCCTCCAGGCTCTGACCAGTGCTGGATCTGGGCATGGAGCGGGTGTCAAAGTGCTGAAGCTCTTTGTTTTAATTACAGAGCAGAGGAGGAGTGGAGCTTGTAAAAAAATGAAAAGAAGAGGCAGGTTGGACAATGAGCCTGAAGAGAATGGTCTAGGCATGGACAAGTGGCCAGTGGCCAGCAGAGGTACAAGTTTCAGAGAGAACAGGACAGAAGCGTGCAAGACAAGGACAAGCCCATTGTTAAAGCACTAGAAATGGTGCCCTTGATAACTGTACATTATGCACCCTGCTAGAAATTATTTAACACGGTACAGAGCAATTTCTGATGAGTGTTTCCTAATTAGCTATTTTTCATTTTCTTCATACCTGATTTGGGATTCTGGAGAAACATTTTGCATTCACCAGTGCTGCCGAAACCAGTGGGGGTTGTGGGCACACAAGGTGCAGTATGATGCAAACTATTCCAAAAACATCACGTCCTGGGCAATTTAAATTGAGCATTATGGTTATTTTTTCATTCTATCCCAGCTCTGTGGCAGGCCAGAGGCTTCTTTTAAAATGTGAATACAGCCATCGATGCGTAACCTGCATTCAGATGCCATCACGGTGACTGTGAAGGGATGATCTGAGTGATGAGAAAATGAGATACGTGTACAGGGGGGAGATCATCTTCTTTCATTTTCCCTTTTATGTGTGTTTGCCCATCTGATGCAGCAGGACTTTTGGTTACCTTTCAATTTTTGGTCTTGTGAGGTGCTTTGAAACAGGTGGTTTAGTAGCCAGCTTTAGAAAAAGAGATCTGCAAGAATAAGCCTGTGGGGGACTTTGGTGTGAGAAGGGACAGATTTCTCTGGAGCACGTAGGGATCATGCTGTTGGCAGGCTTTTCTTTCCCCTCCAGGAACACAATGAATCAGAGCTAAACATGAGGCATTGCGGAAAGGGGAGGTCATTTTGTTTTATCTGACTTTCTAAGCTAGTTATTTCTCCACACTCTCACCCTCATACCCACATCCTCAGAAGCACCAAGACCTGTGTGTGTCCGAGTGCCCTGGCCAGGCTGACTCCTGTGGGACACAGAACTCGAGGGTTGCTGGCTATTGACTTCTCATTATGTATTTTGGGTTCCTTTTTGTTGACAGCAATGAACTAGATTTTGGGTGGTCATTTTATACTCTTTAAGAGTCAATGATTATTATTGTTATCTTTTCCCTCAAAATCTTGCCTGCCTCTGCTTCCATAAATCCTAGGCAAGGCCTGCTGGTTTGGTTTTTTGCCTCCTTTTCGGTGTCTTTATAGATAAAGACTGTTCTCCTGTTGGGGAAAACAATGGTAGAGGTGCTGTGACTTGGGGCCATCCTACTGTCATTACACCACAGATCTTCTGCTGACAGCTTTACCCGAGCATAGCCCTCTGGCTCTGGGGCAGTGTGTTCCCTGGAGCTCACCAGTTTGGCTGCCATCAGTCATGCCCTTGGTTATCAATATAGGTCACTTTTTAAAACCTGGTTCAGTTGTTTCCTCTGGAGCTTTCACGCTGGTGCCCCTGGAGCAGATTGAGAATGTGACAGAGCTGTGTCTACTGGATGACAAAGAGTAGGCAAAGCACTGAGGAGATGCTCGTTGCAGGAGATTCACAATGCGTGAGCACGGGAGTTTTGTGGAAAAAACGAATTGCATTTGGAGAACGCATCTTCTGGCATATGAATAAGGGAACTCAATGAAGGTCACATAAGTGAAGTTAATGCTGGCATCTCCAAAACCTTGAGTGGGTGCTTCTGCAAATTTCATGATTTAAAGAGTGCTGTATTTTTTTCTATTCAAAAGTGAAATCACTCATATTGACAATACTGCTTCCTTATTTTTTTATTTCCTTGAAAAATATCATGACAGGCCTATAAAAATTAACTTAGAAGTTCTATGAATTCATGAATGTTAATTCTCTGTTTCTAATAATGTTCCTAGTGTTTTATTCATTTTCTCCATGTAGAATTACGCAGAGACCTTGAAAGGGAACAAAGACGCTGCCGGGTTGTATTTGGCAGCTTGTGTTCTTCTGAATAGCACTCAGGGGAAAATAAGTCCTTGAAGCCTTTCTTACACTAGTTGATGTCAGATGAGGTTTTTCCCTCCCAGCTTTCACTCCCTCTCTCATTCCCTCCCTCCCTCTCCCTTTGGGCTCCTGTCCCTCGGCCTGTTGTCCACGGCACCGCTGCCGCTATTGTAGCACTTTCTAGCATCACTGCTGTGAAGGTAAAATGTAGCTTCAGTCCAGGGCTTTGCATGTAAAGCTTTTTCTAAGAATTTAAACTAAGCTGCCACCTCTACAGATGAATTTCACAGATCACAGAATCACAGAATGATATAGGGTTGGAAGGGACCTCTGGAGATCATCTAGTCCAACTCCCCGGCACAAGCAGGTCCACCAAGAGCAGGCTGCACAGGAATTTGTTCAGGCAGGTTTTGAATGTCTCCAGAGACGGAGACTCCACCACCTCCCTGGTGGCTTCTTTTCTATGTCCTTTGTGAAGAGCTGTCTTTCACTATTTTTTTTCCTTTGAGAAGACTTGTCTTACTTCTCCCCACTCTCTTCTACAAAAATCAGAGCTCTTCCAACTTCCCCTTGCAGATGCCTTTTTCTAAGCCTCCAAGCCTTCTGTGTTTAATCATTATAAAAAATCTCTAAATTGCCTGTAGATCAGTTCCTTCTACTTTGATTTTGCCTGATGAAATAAAAGATGGGCTTCTCCTGTAAAAACAAGACAGAGAGAGAAGGTGCCGACACTACTCTTGGCTATGAATCCCAGGGGCAGCAGTTGATGCCAGTGCTGAGCATCTGGTGGTCACTCAGGGCTGGCCTCTTGTCTGTCATTTCCAGTGTGTCACAGAAGCACCTCTAGTCATGGTGGAGACTGAAAGTACAACGCGTGACTCCTGTGAAACAGATCTATAAATATGCTAGCTGAAAGGCTGCAGTTGTCCCCAGATGTAAATGTGAGGTGGGCAGGAGAACCACCAGTCTGTTCCCTGCAGCCCCACAGCCCTGTGTCTGGCCTCAGGGGAGGAAGAGGGCAAAGACTCACCAAGAGCTGTGAATGATGGGGTTTGTCTGAGAAGTCCTTGGTGCTGGTGCAGCTGGATTAGCCCCACGTTTCCCTTTCACTGCTTGTACCCCTGGTCCCTGGGGCCTTTGGCTTTCCTGGGCTGGAAAAAAAACACAGGTCATCTCCCTGGAGGCAACTTCCCTGGAGTGTAGGTACAGTAACTGTGAGACTGTAGAGACAGGACAAGACAACTGGAAAAGATTTATTATTGAGAATAATATATAATTTATTATTATTTATTTATATAATAATTTGTTTTTATCTCTATGACACTCTATTCAGTTGATACCTAGTATTTATACTTTCTCTAGTCTACGCGGTGGTGGGGTCCAACCCTGTCAGCTGTAGCTGTGATTTGGATGGCAGGTGGAAGTAAGGCAATGACCACGTGTTGGAGCTTGGCCATCAGGCAGCCTTGGCAGAGCAACAGCAGAGGTCACAGCATCTGTCACCCATTGCAAACCCTGGGTCACAGATGGGAACCACACCAGCCCAGGGAGCCTGCACAGCTGGTAAATCTGGATGTGCCAATGGAAAGGAGGGAAATCCCAGCCCCAGTGTAAAAAGACTGATTGGTACAGGAGGTTTAGCATGGTCTGGTGAAGTAGTAGATGGAGCAGAAGCAGCCTCCTGGATGTCAGCTGGGCTGTGGCTGTGGTGGCAGGGGTGCACGGGCACTTCTGATCTGGGCAGCTGCTTTAGCTTGTGACTCTGTAGGTGAGGACTCATCTGTGTGTCCTCATGTGGAGCTGCTGCAAAGGTATTGTTTGCCTCTACAGAAGGCCTCTCTTCTGATGGGGCCATGCAGAATATCTGGAAGATCAATCAAGACTGATTTTAGAACCCTTCTGAACATATGGCAGATCAAGTAAAACTTCATCAGAACTAAGACTATATTGCTTTAAGAATAAGATCGTTTCAAGCTGGCTGGACAGAAAAAAAAAAACCCACACCCCCAAAACAATAAAAAAAAAACCAACCACTGTGTGTGTCTTTGAAGGTCAAGCTGGAAAATCGCCTGGAGGAGTGTGCGTAGAGAGATATGGCTGAAGACAGTTGCATTCCCTGAGAATGGGAGTGCTCACCGTCCTTGGGTGAGCTGCTGGGAGGCTGTTTGCCAAAACAGCTCAGAAACTAGCTCTCTCTATATATAGCTTTGCGTATGTGAATAAAGGTGGCTGCTGCTGCTGCTGCTGCTGCTTATAGCATACAATTGCATCCTGATCAACCATCACCCCAAATTGGTGCCCCGTGTGAGGCTCATCTTTTTGAGCGACACACCACCCGACAGGTGAGTAGACAGTTTTTTTTTATTTCCTGGCCCCAGTTCCTTGTAAAAAGGAACAGTAACACCTGTTGAACAGGAAAGTTACAGGGTGGTTGTTAGAAATGGAACAGAGCACATCACATGAATGTAAAATATACTTCGAGGTTTTGCGCGCTGCTGGCTATAATATTAGTGAGCAGCAATTATCTCAATTGTTATTACTAGTAAAGAAATATTGCAGTTGGTTTCCATCTGAGGGTACCTTTGATAGCTCACAATGGGAAAAAGTCGGAGAGCATTTAGAAAACAGGAAAGAGATGGGTTTTGATATCCCGGAATCGGCACTAGTAACCTGGTGTTTTTTATATTTAGCACTAGTTCAGTTAGAACTTAGTAAGGCTGATGTAACTAAAGATACTGCAGGCAAAAGTGTTTATAAGGATGTTGAGACTCCCTCAAATGATCAAATTCCCAATAATCCCTTCGGCCTTGGTCCAGTCGACCCAGAAACTGAACCTAACTTATATCCAGCATTACCCTCCCCTCCCCAACAATTGAATATGTCGTTGTCAGAAAAGAGGTCTTTGCCAATCACCCCCCCAGCACCTACAAACCCCCTTTGGGAAGCAGAACCTGAAAAGCTTCCAGCAATGCAAAAGTGCATGGAAGAAGCTTTAAAAAGTGGGGATCTTTCTTTTGCAGTTCCAGCGATGTATAAAGCTAATCGCCCCCCTGCTCATGCAGGATTACCTTATCAAGTTTTCAAGGAACTTAAAAAATCTATACACGAAAATGGGCTGCAGAGTACATTTACAGTGGGCATTTTAGAAGCAGTAGGAAATGCTTATGATATGACACCATGGGATTGGAAAGTATTAGTGAAAACTCTCCTTACTGCTGCTCAGTACACTGTGTGGCAAACGGAATACGATGATTTGGTGGTTGAACAGGTAAAGGATAATTTGCGTAATGGGGTACCTATTCATCAGGATATGTTGATGGGAACTGGGAAGTATTTGAGTCCTCAAACCCAGGTGGGCTTAGATAGACGGGTGTTTGAGCAAGCATCACGACTAGCAGCTTCTGCATGGCGGCGAGTTCCTGATGCTGACCAAAAACCAAGGTCCTTTGCATCTATAAGGCAGGGGCCCCAAGAACCCTATGCTACCTTCATAGATAGGTTACAGGGAGCTATTACTAGACAAGTGAAGAACCCAGAGGCTGTGAAAATCTTACTTTTCCAATTAGCTTATGAGAACGCAAATATTGACTGTCAGACAGAATTATTGCCGATAAAAGGAAAGGCATCAGATATTGGACAATACATAAAAGTTTGTCAGAACGTTGGGACTGAGACACATCGAGCCTCACTTTTAGCTGCAGCTCTGTCTCGAGTGCTCATAAACAAACCTCCTTTGAAATGTTTCAATTGTGGCAAACCAGGACACATTAGAAAAGACTGTCCGGAAAAGCAGCGTGCTGTAAGAACAAAGAAACCTAGTCAAGTGTGTCCCCGATGTCAGAAGGGTTTTCATTGGAGTAACCAGTGTAAATCCAAGTTTGATAAGTTTGGGCAGCCATTGTCGGGGAACAGGAAGAGGGGTGTGCGACCCGGTGTTCCTCAAATGAAGAGGGACTGGGAGCCCCCTCAGATGAACAGAGTGTGGGATGCTCCAGCACAGCAGATGAATGTGGCTGTGAACACTATGTCTCCAACCTCACCACCGCAACAGTAGGAAGTGCCGGATTGGATTTGGCAACTTCCACAGAAATACTAGCTTTTGATTCACATACAGTAGGGACTCATGTATGGTGTCCATTACCACAAGGTTTAATAGGGTTAATTATTGGACTATCAAGTATTTCAAGGCAAGACATCATGATTTTGCCTGGGTTCATTGACTTAGATTATATGGGGGAAATTCAGATTATGCTTATGGTACTGTGACCGTTACGCAGAATATTGGCTCATCAAAAAATTGCACAATTGATATTGTTGCCCTTTTGGGTCCCAGCTAGTGAATGGCGACCAAGAGGTCCAGGTCGATTTGGAAGCACAGACATTGCAAATATCATGCGGACAAAGAAAATTACAGCCAAGCAACCCATATTAACATTAAAAAATTGAAGGAAAGCCTTTTTCGGGGTTGGCTGATACTGGAGCTGACATATCTATTATATCTCAAAAGGAGTGGTCTTTTCAGTGGCCTCTACGTGGTGCCATAACGGCTGTAACAGGTACTGGTGGGCGCAAAACCACTCTGCGTAGAAGGCCCTGACAATAATCAAGCTTGGATTCAACCTTATGTGTTGCAAACTCCATTGAATGTCTGGGGACTAAATTTATTGGAACAATGGCATTTGACAATTAGCACCTCACAGACAAATTTATCCTAAGGGTCACTGATCTGAAACCCCTGTTCTAACTCACCTGGTTAACCAATAAACCCGTTTGGGTTGATCGGTGGCCCCTGAAAGGGGAAAAGTTCACTCAGGCCTGACAATTAGTAAATAAGCAACTGCAGGCGGGTCATATTGTGCATTCTAATGGTCCCTGGAACACACCTATTTTTGTCATACCTAAAAAATCAGGGGGATTGTGCTTGTTACATGATTTACGTGCAATCAATGCTGTTATGCAACCTATGGGGGCACTGCAACCAGGAACCCCTAATCCAACCATGTGACCTGCTGAATGGCATCTTTTTATCATTGATCTTAAAGAATATCTTTACACCCTGCAAATAGTGAACATTTTGCCTTTTCAGTGCCAACCATTAATAATTGCAAGCCCATGGAAAGATGTCACTGGACAGTTTTACCTCAGGGGATGATGAATAGTCCTACAATTTGTCAAACTGTAGTGGCTACTGCCCTTAAATCTCTCAGAGCTAACTTCCCTCAAAATTTGATTTATCATTACATGGATGATATTCTTGTATGTGCACAGGAGAAAATATATCTTGATAAAACTTTGAATTATATGCTTCCTTCTCTGGAGGCATATGGTTTAAGGATTCCTAAGGAGAAAATCCAGACAATGCCACCTTGGAAGGATCTTGGTTGGGTGTTGGCAGACAGGAGCATTAAACCTCAACCATTGAAAGTATCATGGAAAACAGGTACCCTGCATGAATTGCAAAAATTACTGGGAACAATTAATTGGGTCAGACCAATGCTAGGCGTAACTAATTATGACTTACAAAATTTATTTGCGGCTTTAAAAGGTGACAATGATCTTAACTCTAGACGAGAATTATCTGAAGAAGTGCTGAAAGAATTAGAAGTAGTAACACAAAAGATTTCTGCACTTTAGGCAGACTGTATACCTGTGGAATTACCAGTCTCTTCTAATACTTAATACACTTCATCAACCTGTCGGATTAGTTGGACAGACTGAGGATAATGCTAAGGTTTTTTATCTTGAATAGCTTTTTCTTACCTAATACCTTGAGAAAGACTGTTTCTACCTTTTTGGATCTCCTTATCTGACTGATAATGAAGGGTAGAACTCGTACCCAGGAACTAACAGGATATGATCCTGTTGATCTTTACCTAGCTGTTACAGCACAAGAATATATCTTCCTATCTCAACATTCTCTGCCATTTCAAATAGCATTTTTCATTCAAATTTTGTGGACAATATTCATCTTTCTCTACTTTCTTGTAAGTTACTACAGCAACTGCAGACTTTGCCCCTTTGCCCCAAGGAAATTATATCTTCCATACCTATTTCTGGGGCTCGCGCTATATTTGAGGATGGGTCAGGGAAACCTGGAAAATGTGCCACTGCCTGGAAGACAGACATGCAGTGGGAACATTCTGTAACAATTTTCTCTGGCTCAGCACAGCCAGTGGAGTTTGGGGCGATAATGCACGCTTTACAGATATTTCCAAAAGAACCTCTGGACATTGTTTGTGATTTTGAATATGTGGTAAACTTAGTGATGAGAATTCCTTTTTCCTTTATTAAGGAAGTGGATAATAATGTGGTTTTTTTCAGATGTTTTTGGCACTAAAGCAAATATTGGAAGGTGTCCTGGGTCTGGTAGGGATGGGTTTAATTGTCCCCAGGATCTAGGAGGGACACAGGTATTCCCTCCCATGGGAGCCATGCCCAGTGGGTACCCAGGAGATGCTGGGGAAGGGGAGGGGGAGGAAGTCACCACGGGGAGCAGAGTGGGCTGGGGCATCCTGGGTCTGGTGGGCAAGTGATGGTATCATAATCGTGGTTGTAACACTTTCTCAGTGTTGTTGTTGTTGTTTTCTTGTTCCCTTTGCTGTTCTGTTAAATTGCCTTTGTCTCAACCCACGAGTTTTGCCTTTTTCATCCGATTCTCTCCTCATGACCAGGGGATGGTGGGGGGTCCAGCCTGAGAGAGTGACTGCCACGTGATCCTTTGTTGCGGTCTGAGGCCAAACCACCACAGTCCTTTTTGGTGCCCAATGTGGGCCACTCGGAGGGTTGAGATAATGACAGATCTGACCAGAGCATGTTAAAATGAATTTGTTATCTGTATTTATTGTATTAGTTGGGCACAATGTTGCTTCATTTGCTTTCATGGCTGTGTTATGTAAATTCTTACGTGTTCTATGTACTCCCCGTGATGATGTTTATCACCTTTGGGAGAGGGATCAGGATTATAATTTTGCTGTCCTGTGCAATATCAGCTTATATGATAGCATCACTGTTCAGATGGTTATGTTGGGGCATTTATTTGGCACTGCTTTCCTGACCATATCTCGGGAAATTTATTAATAACCTCACTTAGTCTATGGGATAAGCAGGGGGGGACACTTTCCCCAGCTCTTTCCCCTCCCTTTTCTCTTTTGTGTGGGGTATGCCAGTTTTTGAGAATTTTGAATACTCTTGGGACATGCAAACCAGCTTGGACCTATTGCTAGGTCTCCTGAATGTGTTTCAGTTTTTGTATAGGGTTAAGCATCTATTTAAGACTACTACCCAGAGATCTGCCCCGAGGCTGGAGAGTCATGGGTGGCATGGAATGTGGGAGAACATGGGCAGGTATCTAGAGAGTTTTTCATCTCCAACGGTCTGGGATTTCACCCCCAAACACTTAAAGGACCCTGATAAAGTGGTAGAATATTTGAAAGGCAAATACCGTGGCTATTCCAGAGAGGCACAACTCACTGCATTGTACTGGGCCCTGGCCAGTATCTACCAAGCATTGCTCAACATTGTGCAGCATCCTCAGGAGAGAAAGATGGCAACCAGGCCGACAGGCAGTGTGGCTACTGCCACTCTTGTGACAGACACTGCTGCTACTCCAACCCCAGTGGCAGCCAATGCGGTTTCTCCAACCCTGGTGACAGGCACTGCAACTGAATCAGAAAAACAACTCGTGTCCATATCAGTTGCCCCTATCCAGAAGAAGAAATACACTGAGAAATCAGTTTTCTTAGTGAGGGATGATGATGATGATGACAAGAACAGGAGGAAGAGGCAGAACCAGAGATAATCACCCAATCCCTATCTCTGAGCGAGCTGTGGGACGTGCAAAAAGATTTCAGCTGACTGCGGGAGATGATTTGTCATGACGTGGACAATGCACAGTTCCCCACAGATCCTGATGAGATCCAATGCACACGGTCCATGTGGTGGAAGTTTGTATGGAGCGCCCCATCATCATATGCCAACTCATTGGCAGTGATGGAATGGAGAGGCGAAGAGAGACCAACAGTGGATGAGGTGGCTGCCTGACTTCGGCAATATGAAGAAAGTCTCTCTTCTCCCCTCGTCTCAGCTGTGGAGAAACTGTCCCAGAAGGTTCAGCAGCTTGAAGAGAATATATCCTCCCCACCTGTACAAGCCAGTGTCTCAGCTTTTAGGAGCAGATGTTTCTCCACTCAAAATAGAGAATACAGGGGGTACACGTGATGAGACACCCTGTGGTTCTGCCTGCGTGACCATGGACAGGACATGAGGAAGTGGGATGGACAACATACTTCTGTCCTACGGGCACGGGTACAGGAATTGCAAGGAAGAACAACCACAAGAGGGGTTGTCTCCAGGAAAAGTGCCAACCCAGTTTCCGGTCTGCAGTTCCCCAGACAGTATAGAAGGCCTAAGCTTGCTTCTGATCCCCTTGAAGGAACCTCCAAAGAATTTCTGCAAGAAGTGAGTAATGGATACTATGACCATGGTCAGGGAAAGAGACAACCAGGTTTATTGGACAGTGTGGATTCGGTGGCCTGGCACATCAGACCCACAGGAGTGTAAAGCTCTGGTGGACACAGGTGCAGTGTGTACCCTGATACCACCAAGCTATAGAGGGGCAGAACTCACTTGTATTTCTGGAGTGACAGGAGGATCCCAAGAGTTGACTGTACTGGAAGCTGAAGTGAGCCTAACTGGGAATGAGTGGCAAAAGCATCCCATTTTGACTGGCCCAGATGCTCCATGCATCCTTGGTATAGATTATCTAAGGAGAGGGTATTTTAAGGACCTGAAAGGATACTGGTGGACTTTTGGCATAACTGCCTTGGGGGTGGAAGAAGTTAAACAGTTGTCTACCTTGCCTGTTCTCTCAGAGGACCCTTCTGCTGTGGGGCTGTTGAGGGTTGAAGAACAACAGGTCCCGATTGCTACCACAACAGTTCATTGGCGGCGATACTGAACTCACCGAGATTCTCTGATCCCCATCCATAAGCTGATTTGTCAACCAGAAATTCAGGGAGTGATCAGCAAGACTCACTCACCTTTTAACAGTCCCATATGGCCAGTGTGGAAATCTAATGGAGAGTGGAGGCTAACTGTGGACTATCGTGGCCTCAACAAAGTCACGCCACCGCTGAGTGCTGCCATGTCAGACATGTTAGAACTTCAATACGAACTGGAGTCCAAGGCAGCCAAGTGGTATGTCACAACTGATATCATTAATGCATTTTTCTCAATCCCCCTGGCAGTAGAGTACAGGTCACAGTTTGCTTTCACTTGGAGAGGTGTCCAGTACACTTGGAATAGACTGTCCTAGGGGTGGAAACACAATCCCACTGTTTCCCATGGACTGATCCAGACTGCACTGGAACAGGGTGGAGCTCCAGAACATCAGCAGTACATTGACAGCATCATCATATGGGGCAACACAGCAGAAGAAGTTTTTGAGAAGAGGAATGAAATAATTCATATCCTTCTGAAATCTGGTTTTGCCATAAGATGAAGTAAGGTCAAGGGACCTGCACAGGAGATCCAGTTTTTAGGAATAAAATGGCAAGATGGATGCCATCAGATCCCAATGGACATCATCAATGAAATAGAAGCTATGTCTCCACCAACTACTAAAAAGGAAGCACAGGATTTCCTAGGCATTGTGGGTTTTTGGAGGATGCATATCCCAGATTACAGTCTGATTGTGAGCTCTCTGTATCAAGTAACCTGGAAGAAGAACGATTTTAAATGGAGTCCTGAGCAGCGACAAGCTTTTGAACAAGTTAAACAGGAAACAGTTCATGCAGTAGCTCTGGGGCCAGTCTGGGCAGGACAAGATGTTAAAAACATGCTCTACACCGCAGCTGGGGAGAACGGCCCTACCTGGAGCCTGTGGCAGAAAGCCCCAGGGGAAACACGCAGTCGACCCCTGGGGTTTTGGAGTCGGGGATACAGAGGATCCAAAGCCCACTATACTCCGACAGAAAAGGAGATACTGGCAGCATATGAAGGGGTTTGAGCTGCTTCAGAAGTGGTTGGTACAGAAGCACAGCTTCTCCTAGCACCTCGGTTGCCGGTGCTGGGCTGGATGTTCAAAGAATGGGTCCCTGCCACTCATCATGCAACGGATGCTACATGGAGTAAGTGGATTGCACTGATCACTCAGCGAACTCGAATGGGAAACCCCAGTCGCCCAGGAATTCTAGAGGTGATTATGGACTGGCCAGAAGGCAAGGATTTTGGAATGTCACCGGAGGAGGAGGTGATGCGTGGTGCGCAGAACAACGACTTTACAACCTTGGAGGGTTATAAAGGAGGTGTGTTTATTCAGCGCCGGACACACATGGGACCCTTCCCAAAGATGTGCGCGCCGACACAGAGCAAAGTTCTATGTTTATGGCCCTAACTAATACATATTCAACAGGTATGACACAACACCTATACATATGCATTAATTGTCCCTGCTTCTCATGCAAATGAATTCTCCATCCCCCTGAGTCTGCGCAGTGCTTCTTGGTAGTGGTCGGCAGGGGGTCTCAGGGATGAAGTTAGTAGTCTTCCTCGCTGTGAACTTTTCACCTTTATGTCTGGCGCAGGCTCAGATCACCCTTGGAGTTCGTCCAAACCACAGGCCTGGTCTTGGCTTGTTTTCGGAGCTTCGGCCTCGGCTTCGAGTGCTCTGTGTCTTCTTCCCAAGTCCCTTATTCGAGATAAGCAAGCACCTGCAAGGTTACACTACCCATCTAAGATAGAATACTTCAAGGATACAAACAACTACTAGACACTTCAAGGTTCTATGGATACAACTACTAGATCCCCTTTTCAATTTGTGCAGAAGAGTCTCCACCGTATAATAAACTAAGAGATATGCCCTGTTCACATATGGGTCCTCCCCGACTGTGGGAAAGCATCGAAAGTGGAAAGTTGCTGTGTGGAGTCCTACAAGACAAGTTGCAGAAGCCACTGAAGGACAAGGTGAATCAAGCCAGTTTGCAGAGGTGAAAACAATTCAGCTGTCTTTAGACATTGCCGAGTGTGAAAAATTGCCGGTATTTATCTCTACACTGATGCATGGATGGTGGCAAATGCCTTGTGGAGGTGGTTACAGCAGTGGAAGCAGAGCAGCTGGCAGCCCAGAGGCAAACCTATCTGGGCTGCAGAATTGTGGCAAGATATTGCTGCCCAGGCTGCTACCCTGAGCCTTGAAAAGCAAGTCCTGTGGTAACACAGCACCTCAGAGAAAATTGAGTCGGACAATGGGACTCATTTCCAAAACAGTCTCATTGACACCTGGGCCAAAGAGCACGGTATTGAATGGGTCTACCACATTCCCTATCATGCACCAGCCTCTGGGAAGATAGAACAGTACAATGGACTCTTAAAAACTGCATTGAGAGCAATGGGTGGTGGGATTTTAAAACATTGGGATACACATTTAGCAAAGGTTACCTGGCTAGTTAACACCAGGGGATCTACCAACCAAGCTGGTCCCACCCAATCAAAACCTCCATGTACTGTGGAGGGAGATAGAGTCCCCATAGTGCACATGAAGAGTATGTTAGGGAAGACTGTCTGGATTAGTTATGCCTCAGGCAAAGGCAAACCCATCCGTGGCATTGCCTTTGCTCAAGGACCTGGGTGCACTTGATGGGTGATGAGGAAGGATGGAGAAGTTCGATGTGTACCTCATGGGGACCTGATTTTGGGTGAGAATAGCCAAAGAATGAAACTGTATGATGTTAATTGCTAAATGACCCTGCCACTGTACATCTCATTTCTATAACTGCTATTGGTTGTACTGTAGTAAGAATCACCCAAACTAATGACAGATGGACTCTGATGAAATACCAAGTGCAGCAGTGAAGGGATCAGAACTGAACTGATGCCCAGCAACTTCATTGAGATTGACATCTTCAACCCATGGACCATGGACATGAGCTGCACCAGATACATCAGCTGCAAGCTCCAGAAATACAGCATGCGACAGTCCAGCCCCACACACCCCATCTTGCATGCCCTGAGAGACTGTTCTAACAGATGGAGCCCAAAATCATGGATCAAATGAACTCAACGGACAATTTAGAGTGATGTCCCACAGACTAAGGACATTATACCTATATATATATGTCAGGGAAAACTGATAGCATTTAATTGGAAACTGTAGGGTCTGGGCATGGCATGGAATGGTATGGAATATCAGGTGAATGATGTCCTGGGCCTGGTGGGGATAGGGTTAATTCTCCCCGGGCTCTAGTAGGGATACAGGTATTCCATCCCATGGCAGCCATGCCCAGGGGGTACTGAGAGCTAGCTGAGGAAAGGGAGGGAGAGTTCACCACAGGGGAGTGGAGCGGGCTGGGGCGTCTATTTGGCAAGTGGTGGTATCGTAATCATGGCTGTATATTCCTCTCTCAGTGTTACTGTTGTTTTCTTGTTCCCTTTGCTGTTCTGTTAAATTGCCTTTATCTCAAGCCACGAGTTTTGCCTTTTTTCTTCCAATTCTCCCCTCACAGCCATGGGGTGGGGGATCCGGTCTGAGAGAGCGGCTGCCACCTGGTTCTTTGTTGCCATCTGTGGCCAAGCCAGGACACCTGAGTAAACAATTTCCAATTCCTTTAACACAGGCAAAAGACATAATCTGTGCCTGGCCTGAGTTGCCAATGCCTCACACCCTCGCCTGCTCAAAGAGGGGTTAATCCTTGTGGCTTGAGATCCAATGATGTATGGCAGTGGGGTATAACTCGTTATTTTCCTTTTGGGTGCTCACAGTGTGTTCATGGTTGATGCCTTTTCAGGCACACTGTGTGCCTCCGCGCAGACTGGGGAGACAGGGAGTGACATTCGCAGACACTGGACTCGCTGTTTCATTGCTTTGGGACTGTCCAAGGTCACCAGGACTGATAACGGCCCCGGCTACATTCCTCAAACTACCCGTTCCTTTTTACAACAATGGGGTACAGATCACAATTTTGGCATTCCACAGGACAGGCCGTTGTTGAATGTAGTCATGCTCTGTTAAAACATATGCTTCAAAAACAAAAAAAGGGGAATATGTCACCCCAGGAACAACTGGATAATGCTGTTTTCACACTTAATTTTCTAAATACGTCATCATCTCTGGAGTGACTGAAAGTGCCATGGAAAGGCATTTTGCAATACCAGAAGGTTTCATAAAATGCCCAAAAATTCTATATAGAGACCCTTTGTTCGCTCTCTCCTGGCATGGGCCAGTGGAATTGATAACGTGGGGGAGAGGGTATGGGTGTGTTCTTCTTCCAACAGGGCCACGTTGGATTCCTGCTCGGCACATCAAGCCCTATCATGAGCTCGACAACCATCACAAAGAACTCTGTACCACAGATGGAGACCATGGATCTGAACAAGGACAAGAGAACTCGGAAATGGAAGAGACCGTGTAGAGACAGCCCAATCACATGGGGAAAATTAAAACACCTACAACAACACGCAAGTACCATGATGGCAACTGTGGGTGCACCCCCAACCCCAATTAACATCCTTTTGGCCTACCTACCTAGCCATCATTAGCAGCAACAGTACAGTAAGAGTTGTTTTGTTGCTGCACTTGATAAGCTGCATTGCAAATGCTCAACATCCTTACTGGGCACATGTTGTAGATCCCCCTTTGTTTAAACCCATAACATGGTGGGACCCTGAAGTTCTGATGTCTAATAACGACAGCAAATGGATAGGGGGAACATGGCTTCCACCAGCGGGTTTTCTAGAAAAAAGAAAGGATTTATTTAATAGTAATGAATTTAATAACACTGTCAGTCCTTTCTTTACCAAAATCTAGCACATGGCTACACCTTTTTTTCACAAGGCATGTGGCTCATGGTGTATATAGTAAAAAAGGTTGTGTTTATAGTTTAGATTTAACTCACATTCACAATGACTCTGTTATGATTTGTACCTCTCACCCTTATGTATTTGTAAAGTCAGCACATGTTACTATCTCACAAATCAATCACACTTTCCTGGTAAACTTGACTAAGACTTACTGGTTTAGTTGTTTTCTTATGAGAATATTTCTGCATATAATCTATCTGTGATGTTACCAATGAGACCCCGAGCTGAAGTATGGCTCCCAGTAAATTTAACACTGGACTGGGAAGGAGAATCAGGACTCGGCCAATTAGCACACGTCTTACAGCAACAGCAGACTAGAAACAAGAGATCAATAGATTGGCTTATAGCTTTTATTGTATCTGCAATCATTATATTAGCCACTGCAGCCATAGCAACCACAGCATTGACTAAATCTGTACAGGTTGAAGTAGCTTCGGCATTAAGCAATGTAACACAAGATCTTGTGATGAAGACAAGTATTGATCAGCAAATTTTGGCCCATTTAGACACTCTAGGAGCGGTGGTAATTTGGTTACGGGACAGACAGAGTGCTCTAACCACACGCACACGATTGCATTGTGATTGGAAATATACAGAGAAGAATTTATGTGTTACTGCCCTGCAGTGGAATCAAAGTACTTGTGAGTTGCATCAAATTAAGCAACATATACTGGGAGCCTTCTCGACTAATGTTAACAGGAGGGTTCAAGATCTAAACATAGCCCTACAAGGACAATTGATGGAATTACAAAAATTGGCACAGAAAAATGTTTTAGCTGAATTATCAGACAGTGTAAAATGGTTAAAATCAAAAAAAGGGGTTTACAGGCCTTAATCTGAGAATATGGATTTTCATGGGGTTGTGTTGCACTTGTGCTGTTTTTATTCTTGCAGTTATCAGAGTCACCTGAGGAATGGTGCACGGCCTCCGAAGAACCAAAGTCAAAGTACTCACCATCCTTGCTGTGAACCCTATCTTCATAAACAATAAAGGGGGAAATGTTGGGGCCATGCAGAACACCTGGAAGATCGATCAAGACTGATTTTAGAACCCTTCTGAACATATGGCAGATCAAACAAAACTTCATCAGAACTAAGACTATATTGCTTTAAGAATAAGATTGTTTCGAGCTGGCCAGACAGAAAAAAAGAAAAACCAACAACAAAAAACCCCACCATTGTGTGTGTCTTCGAAGGTCAGGCTGGAAAACTGCCTGGAGGAGTGTGTGTAGAGAGATGTGGCTGAAAACAGTCGCATTCTGTGAGAATGGGAGTACTCACCCTGTTTGGCAAAACAGCTCAGAAACTAGCACTATATATATAGTTTTGTGTATGTGAATAAAGGCTGCTGCTGCTTATAGCATACAGTTGTGTCCTGATCAATCATCGCCGCACTTCTTCCACAGGCAAACCATCTGGGCTTCTTCTCAGGTGGCCTTCCTTCAAATCTTGGTCCAGTTAAAATGCAATTCATGCCGTGGTTTTTACACCAACATCTTAGCAGATGGGGAAAATAATACCTCTTAAAAAAAGGAATTATAGTTAAGGAGTAACCAAAAAATATAAAGGAGAGGAGTTAGTTGCCATCATTTCCAGACTGAGAAAGACAGAGATATGATAACTAAGCATTTCAATCAGAAAAGATAAACATGGATATTAAAAAGCACTATCATGGGCATTTTAAACCTAAATTTAGGCTGAATAAAATGTTCAGTACAGTTCTGTAATTAACAACCACCCTTGTGTTTTCACCATTTGGGAGCAGAGAAGTGCAGGATTTTCCAAACCATAAAAACTGATTTAGAAACCCAAATACCACTAGTTTTCAGCCCCTTCATTGTGGAGTGAACATGTAGGTAATAATGTGATGCTGACGTGTATCTTCTCAGCAGTCAGCAGATGCCGCAAGATTTAAATTTTCAGTACAACAAGATAGGGAACAAGTACAAAAAAAGCACAATATGATGAGATTATCTTTCCATTGCATGGGTTCATAGTAACCAGAAACAGCCAAAATCTATTTTGTTTGCATTTTTGCTCCCCAGCTTACTCTGAGATGCAGTCTACATCAGAAGTGATGCTACTGAGCTAAAATCTCATACTGAGCTCAGCAACAGTTGGATGAAGCCACACGGCTCTTGGATGTGAGTAGATGCAGCTGCACAATGCTGAGCCAGGACCCATGCGTGGGCTTACCAGATGAGTTTCAGCTCTGTATTTCTGTACTCGTGTGCTGCAAGCACAGCCATCCCAGGGACATGGGCAGGTTTTCCCACTAAAATTAGACCTTCATGGATTGAAAAGAAGCAATGAGCTGCTACTATGAAGTGTCAGGTAGTGGAAAAGTGTTTCAAGAGCATCAGAGATGACTTATCCCTCTAAATGGACTGACCTGAAAACTGTGTGGACACACAGACAAAGTGTTTCAATAGCAGTTTCTCAGGAAAATGAGAATAAGTATTATTCACGACTGCCTTATTCATAAATCTCTCGAGTGCTGGTGAGAGAGCGTAGCCAGCTCTGCCGCTGATGCAGGCTGCCAGCCTTGCCTCCAAGCCACCAAGCTGTGACAGTCTGCACCTGCGGAGGCACCCACACCATATGACCTGTCTCAGACAGCTCATACCTTCCCACAGCCTCTGTGTGCAGTACGTCATGACTAGGCAGCTTGGGCTCATCTCCTTACGTCCCCCAGGGGGTTGAGGATGTCATTCTCTCCTGCTTTCCCCATCCTGCACAGCCCTTGCTCCTTCCCAGGGATGACAAGGTGTGCCAGGGAGCTGGGCTTTGGGCTGACATCAGAGAAACAGAAACAGGGAAATTCTTTGGCCCATCCTTTCTTCTCCTGGGAACTGTGTTCCCTGCAGCCTGTCCTCTGGTTTGCAGGCTTGATGGGATTTCTGTTGGCCACTGTGAGCCACGCTGGGGTCAAACCTCCAGCTCTTGCCTTGGGCCCAAAGAATTTAGATGATACTTAGAGAGGCAGGGATGAAGCTGGGCATCACCACAATGTCCTGACCAGAAGAAAAATTCCCTTTGTCTACAAAACAAATGCACGGAGATTTTCTCCTGCTTCAGATCAGTCTCTCAGCCACCTCTTAGCTGTCCCTTTTCTCTGCAGGCTGTATCTGGCAGGCAGGGCTTTTCAGGATGAGACAGCTCTGCCTATCCAGCCAAATAACTGAAGGTCCGCAAATGATTCCAGGCTCTAAGGTGTCAGTTCCCTTGTTTTCACAGTGTGTGGGGCTGGCTCCATCTAGAGCTGACCAGCTGTGTCATGGCACACAGTCCTGGACTCTGAGGGTCACAGGGATATGGGGATATTAAGAATAATTACATTGTTTCTCTGCTTTTCAGTTCAAAGCACTATAATGCGAGGGGTTTGCCAGAAACTACCAGAATAGTTTTCATTCAGCAGCAGCCTGATAGGGCTCAGGGATAAACTAACATTTGAACAGTGAGGACAGCAGTGACCAAAACCTTCAGTCTTGTTTGGCAGTGTAAACTCACTCATTTCACAGTGTAAACTCATCCCCAGATGTCAAACAGACAAGTAGCCCTCAGGTCTGTTTCTCATCCTCCAGCTCAGACTCCCAGCACAGAGGCATTGTTCTGCACAAGTAAGAGAGAAAAAACCAAACAAAACCCCCAATTCTTTTGCTTTCACAGAATCACAGAATCACAGAACGATACGGGGTTGGAAGGGACCTTTGGACATCTGGAGATCATCTAGTCCAACGCCCCTGCCAAAGCAGGTCCTCCTAGAGCAGGTTGCACAGGAACATGTCCAGGTGGGTTTTGAATGTCTCCAGAGAAGGAGACTCCACCACCTCCCTGGGCAGCCTGTTCCAGTGCTCTGCCACGCTCAAGGTAAAGAAGTTCCTCCTCATGTTTAGGTGGAAAATCTAATAGTCAGGTTTGTGCCCATTTCCTCTTGTCCTGTCACTGGGCACCACTGAAAAAAGACCAGCCCCGTCCTCTTGACACCCACCCTTTAAGTATTTTTAGGTGTTGATCAGAATTCCCCCTCAGCCTTCTCTTCTCCGGACTAAAAGGACCCAAGTCCCTCAGACTCTCCTTGTAAGAGAGATGCTCCAGGCCCTTAATCATCCTTGTAGTACCCTCTCCAGCAGCTGCCTGTCCTTGAACTGGGGAGCCCAGAACTGGACACAGTACTCTAGGTGGGGCCTCACCAGGGCAGAGCAGAGGGGGAGGGTAATCTCCCTCGACCTGCTGGTCACACTCTTCCTGATGCACCCCAGGATGCCATTGGCCTTCTTGGCCACAAGGGCACATTGCTGGCTCATGGTCATCCTGTTGTCCACCAGGATTCCTAGGTCTTTCTCCTCAGAGGTGGTCTCCAGCAGGCCAGCCCCCAATTCACTTCTATTGCTTTAGGTACATGAGGTTTTTGAGTGTGTAAGAGCTAAAGCACTCAAAACCACAGCTGTGAGCCCAGGCTGTTTTCTTCCCTGGGCTGGTTACACAAATACCTTCAAAGGCATCTACTGCTTTCCCTGGACTATGTGTGACTTTAGAGGGCTAATTCAGGAGGCACCTGAGTTGGCTGGGAGTTCATTTATAGGCAAGAAATTTTGTTTACATGAAAGTGTTTGGTTAATCTCAAGGGTATGAAGAGTTTGTAAACAGCCGCTGCAACTCACATCAAAAAATCTGCAGAAATAAGAGAGGACGCAAATTTTACTTCCTAAAAAAATAAATGAAGAGTTATTACGTAAGTTGTGTGTCACAGTCCCTCAGGGGAGGGTTGACAACGTGAAAACATTTTGAAGTAAATGAATGTGTGAATATTTAACATTGTAAAACTGTAATAGATTTATTCTTTTCATTGCATTGTGTCACTTCAGAAATACAGTTGTTTAGTATTTAGTAGAGTAATTAATTTCTAAAATTATACTAGTAATTAGTATATGTGGTAAACTCAGCAATCTAATGCTTTGATAACTTCTCTCTCAGCCACCTGGTTGGCTGTGATGTGAGTGCTTTACAAGTGCAGCAATGTCCAGAAGATCTCTGCTTCCTTTAAGCTATCTAGTATCATCTTCACTATTATTTTCCTCTACAGAGCATGCTTTGTTTTCCAAGTTCTGCCTGAAACCTGCACAGTTCTTTCCCAAAGAGCATCTCTCTCTAGAGGAAATATGAGAGAAATAACTAACTTTGGGACAGCCTTACCAAGAGCAATTGCATTTCCACATGTTATGGTCTTGGTACCTCATTGTTGCAGTAGCTTGATTGAATAACTCCATGGGCTGCAAACTTGCCAAACCAGATAATCTACTGAGAGGTGAAAAAGTGTCAGTCACTCCCCAGGGCAACATTAAAACAGTAAGGAAAACATTTGTGTGCAAGGATAACGATCCTCGAAGCACTTCAAGAAATCTGTTAGGAAACAGTAGTTAAACAATAACCAGGATTTTACCTGCCATGTGAAAAATATGATGTTGGAGGTGTTCCTGGAGGAACCACAGACCAAGCTTCAGGATTCACCACATGACTTTAAGCAGCATTTGCCCTTAGAGCAGACCAATGCTCCCCAGAAGCATCCAGCTGCAGGAAGGACAGCAAATCCGAAGGGCTGAGGTATTTATTGTTTTGAATGATCTGCACCCAGCCCTTTTTTTTCCTTCTTCCCACTTTGGAGAGGCTCAGAGTCGTGACTTCCAGGGCAACCAACCTGCAGGAGAGCCAGCCTGTGTGGGAAGGGGTTGCTCACCACTGCTAGCACGTAAGTGTCAACTCTTCACAGTGTGTGGATTAATCCCCAAGTTGACAAGCTGAAGAAAGGAGATGTGTGTAGCATAAAACACAGTGGAAATGAAATCAGTAAAATGTTACCCTTACTGACCTCATGATTTTTTAATTTGCTTATCTGTGCCTGTGTCTGCAGCACATCATAGCCCAAGCCGGCTGTTTGATCTGCTGCTGTCTGCAGCGCAAAATGTGCAAACAGGATATTCCTCAAAAGAGGACAGTGAACCTGGAGTCATGTTTCTCCAGGCTGGTTGGCCTTGGAGGTCTCTCAACTTCTTTTGGAAGAATATTGTATAAAGAAAAAGACACCTTTCACCTTCTATTTCCTGTTTTTACACGGTTGAAAAAATCCCTTAGCTACTCAAATACGTGGAATTTTAAAAGCAGAGAGGTTTTTGTTGGCTTTTTTCCTTTTTTTTTTTTTTTAAATTCACTTTTGAAACATACACTAAAGTTGCCTGGGTTTATAACAATGCTGGTGTATTTTGAGAAAAACCTTATGGATTAAAACTTTTAGAAAATTTCCATGCAGAAAACTTATGTCTCATCTTAAAATTCAAATAAATTTTGGGCAACTGTGGCCTGCTTGAAATCTCATGCTCTGATACAGTTCCCCATTACTTTAATACAAGGTTAGAAAAATGACCATTGCTGTCATTATGTTTCTCTGGAGTAAATATTTGTCTAACAGTGATGGAAAGCTAATGTCCTGTAACATTATAATAAACACAGCCTTTAAAAGAACAGTAATATCATCAAATGAAACTACCATTTCACTCGTAATTTTATTTCCCATTGTGTACATGAATGACACAACTTTCAGTTATGGGATTACATGTTAGTTTTTTGTGATTCCCTGCTTTTTCTGGTTCACAGGAGGACACTGTTCAAAAGAGTTATTTAATATTTTCTTTCTCCTCTCTCTCAATTATGGGTAGGTATCTTTTTAAAACCCTGCTCTGAATAGGGAATTAATTTCTTCAGAGCATTCTCTTCAGAGTGCTTTTTGTAGCACTCAATGACACTGAAGAAACATTTGCATATTTTGATACTTAACATTTTTTAGATGTCCCCATTTGATGAAGTGGTGTTATCACCCCTATTTTATAAAACAGGAACTGAGACAGAGAGAGAAGAGCAAATGCATCTTGTATTCAGGATGCCTGGAACCAAGGGTTCTGAGAGAAGTATGGTTCAAAAACAAGTAAAAATTCTATTTGTGTTTCAATTTAACGATGTCTGGATATGTCCTCAGAAAGACTGGAAAAGTTTATTCATTATAATTACTTCTTCTGATAACAGTGGTAGGATGACGTCTTTCATATGAAGTTAACAAACAGGGCAAAAATAGAATATTTTGCTTATGGATTTGGATATTTTGTAACAGCAGAGACAGGATGAGACTTAGGACTCTCCCAGTACTTGGAAGCGGTCACACCTTTCCCATCTTCTCCTTCAAGCACTGTCTTCTCCCAAGTTTTGGCCTCTCATTCCAAGCCAATTCTTCCTTCTTCTGACTTTTTAATGCAGTCATTTTGCCCTAATCCATCAAAGGCTGTTTTTTCCCCATAGAATTTCTTCATCTGCTTCCCTGACATCCTGTGCACAAGAGAAGTATAATCTTTTGAAAAGGCTTAAAAACACAGCCCTTGCACAAAGCCCATTCCTGACTCTATACCCAATTTCATTTTCAAAGTAATGGGTAGAACAATTTGAGCTTTTCAAATAGAAATGTGCCAGAATATCTCCCAGGCCTCCTTTATTGTCCTCTAAATGGTTGTCATCTCCCTGCTTAAGGGTTGCTTATATCAGCGGCTTAATAACATTAACCTCAAGGGTCATGAGAACAGTACAGGTGACCTTGTCTTCTTTGAACTCCAAAGCCCTGTTTTGAGGTGGGTTTTTCTGCAATATACAAAATCTCTTCAAAGGTTTCTCTGTAAAATTAAGAGCTGATAGTGGCTCCCAGACCCTACCATAACTCTTCTTCAGTGAATCATCCTCCATAAAGAAAAGGATGTATCACAGAATCACAGAATGATATGGGGTTGGAAGGAACCTCTGGAGATCATCTAGTCCAAACCCCCTGCCAAAGCAGGTCCACCTAGAGCAGGTGGCATAGGAATGTGTCCAGGCGGGTTTTGAATGTCTCCAGAGAAGGAGACTCCACCACCTCCCTGGGCTCCACCACCTCCAGTGCTCTGCCACTCTCTAAGTAAAGTTCCTCCTCATGTTTATGTGGAAAATCTTATATTCAAGTTTGTGACCATTTCCTCTTGTCCTGTCACTGGTGTGAGAAATGGGCTGAGTTTTGCTTCAGCTAATTGATATATTTTTGTTAGTATGTCTGTATTGACGGAGGAGGCCCGGTGATGGTGGAGCCTCACCCATTGTACCGAACTAATCCTTAGAAGCGCCCTGGGGCTGTCCAGGGGTCCTGGTCTACGGGAAGTCATCTAGGTGAAGAGAGCCAGGCCGATGGCAGACTGATAAGTGGACAAAGGACTGTGAAGACTGACTAAAGACCGGCAGCAAACTGATAAAGCGGACAAAGGCCACCTGGTAAAGCGGACAAAGGCCACCTGGAGTTTTGTAGAACAGATGTACGTGCTTAGTTAGGCGGTCGGGAAGAATGTGAGCTCCAACTTCTCAGCCAATGAGAAGGGAGGCAGTGGCTTAGGCGCCGGGATAAGAAGTATAAAGATACCTAAGAAACCAAAAGGGGGTGTGCCTCTACTTTGAGATGCACCCAATTCAGCGCTGTTTCGTATAATAAATTTCTATACCTTTGCTTCGGCGAATTTGTCCTCTTTAAATTCTAGGTGTGAGCCAGTGTTTCTCACACTGGGCACCACTGAAAAAAAGACTGGCCCTATCCTCTTGACACCCACCCTTTAAGTATTTTCAGGTGTTGACCAGATGCGCCCTCAGCCTTCTCTTCTCCGGACTAAAAAGACCCAAGTCCCTCAGACTCTCCTTGTAAGAGAGATGCTCCAGGCCCTTCAGCATCTTTGTAGTCCTCTGCTGTACCCTCTCCAGCAGTTGCCTGTCCTTCTTGAACTGGGGAGCCCAGAGCAGGACACAGTGCTCCAGATGGGGCCTCACCAGGGCAGAGCAGAGGGGCAGGGTAACCTCTCTCGACCTGCTGGTCACACTCTTCCTGATGCACGCCAGGATGCCATTGGCCTTCTTGGCCACAAGGGCACATTGCTGGCTCATGGTCATCCTGTTGTCCACCAGGACTCCCAGGCCTTTTTCCTCAGAGAGTGAAAATGAAGAGCTGATGTCACACAGTCTCTGATGGCTGGTTCCACCTGACCCTCTGCCTCAGGCTTTCTCTTGTTTATTGTTTTCTTTCATGGTTCTTTTTAGGGTGTAGCAGAAGAATTAAGATGGGCTTCTAGTGACATCCTGCAGTCTCTGGCCTGCTGTCACTTTAGCTATGTCATCTGAAGCCTCTAGAGGAAATCTCTGAGGAGTTTCACTTTATTACCTTCAGCACACTCGCTACCAACAATGGCCCAGCAGCCACCTCTTGTTTTGCTGTTACGCTCTCTGAGAACAGAAGGTACCCTCTGTGCCCCCTGAGGTGCTCAGTGCTGAATCAAAGGGCTGTGAGATCCTGGCTGCCACATCATTCACATCAGTCTTGACAGCACAGAGACAATATCTGAAGCTCAGGAGGTTGCTGTGGTTGGAAGAACATCAGTAGCCATCTACCACTCAGCCTCCTGCATTAAGCCTTGGGGAGGAGAAGGTGCAGTGTGGAGGAAGAGGAGGAAGAAAGAAACAGCTCAACATTTCAACAAAATTATTTCAAGACATTTCATACCTTACCCTTGAATTCAAAACTGATCCATGATTAAACCCTAAGGAGCATGACGCTGTAACTTGGGATGACTCCATTTGTTGTTAATGCCAGATAGCCTCCTGGGCATGTAGTTTTTACGCCACCTTTCCCCTCATCTTTTGATTAAGTTCTAAAGACAAATATTTCATTCAGAGTGTGGAAACAACATTCTTTCCCTCAAATGCAGGAAGGTCAGTTTTGTGGCAGTTCACTCTCTGATCCATGAAGAGGAAGAGGTGAGATCTGCTGATGTTGCGGGCCTTTGGCAGCAGCTCTGTCAGAGCTCATTTGTCTTTGTCCGTGATAATGACATGTGAATGGACGTAATTTAGCAGGAAGTGGTTTGTCTGAGGAAGTAGCTAAAGCTGGAAACCTGTCGCTGCTGCTGTGAGAGTATCAAAAGCCAGCAGGTTGGTAGACAGTGTGTCTGGATTCCAGCTTTTCATCCCTCCCATGAGCCCAGGCACGGCCTGGGAAATTCATGCTGAGATGCATGCAGCTCAGCCCCAGGGGTCTTCCAGCCAGCAGGTTTAGGGATATGAAAGCAGGGAGATATTGTCTCTCCCCTAGACAAAGACCTGTTCCTCCAGAGGAGTGGGGGAAGTCCTCTTCAGGAAGAGGCAACTTGTGTCTGGAGGATGCTACATATGAAGCAGAAACTGCAGTCTGAGCAAGAGAACTTGTCCCTTTCTTCTCTGCAGCTCAATCAGACCATTGTCAGGGCTGTGGTGGTTGTGATGGACCTCTGTTGTCACAAGGAATTGTATTGACCAGCAGAAGTATTTGACCAGCCGTCAAATCTGGGGAGAGCTGTTCTCTGCAGACAAACAGCCCCAGCCATGCTGAAGGACAGACTTACTGGAATCACCATTGTCTCTCAGATGCTGCTCCTGAGCCATGTGGAGAGCATGGTGTGAGTCTGAGGGTCAGATGCAGGACCTGGGAAGGGGTCAGACAGGCATGGGACCTGGGAGTGATCCAGGAACAGGGTACATAGCTCTGGAAGCAGATACACGCAAGCACTTCCACCACCCAAGTAACCTCCTCAGAGGTTACTTGTCAGTACTTGCCAAGTACTACAAGGGCTGGTTGGTTGAACTGGCAGGTCCTGCTGTATGTCAGGCTCCATAAAAGGGCAGGGCCAGAATGCGGAGTGCAAAGTTTTACTAGTGTTTGTAACTGAAGAAATGAAATGAAACTTTTGGGAACACCTGGAAGTACAAGATGGGAGACCTCTGTTCTTTTGCAACACTCTTCCAGAGCTTCCAGCCTTGCAGCCTGCAGGAGAGAAACCCTGGGAAGGGAAGGGAAGGGAAGGGAAGGGAAGGGAAGGGAAGGGAAGATGTAGGTCATTCTGTCCTGTTACAAACAATTTGCTCTGGCAGTACTCAGATTTGAGAAGGCTGTGTTTGCAGATGGCTGGGACGCCTGCTATCATTTCCTAATGCCATTTAAATAATCCTTTATTTACAAAGTGTTTTGGTTGCAATATACATCTGGATGCCAGTGGTACAGAAAAGAGAGTGGGGCACAACTTTGTATTCCAATGTGTTAGCAGAGACTCTGAGTCTATAAAAAGCTCCAGCAAAGAGCTGCTTGTGCAACAGCATCATCGACTCCAGTTAGTAACTCCAGACCAAATGCTGACCTGCAGTCCTCAATTAACCACAGAGGCAGGTAAATGAACGGCAGGGACATGGTAATAAAGACCACACTATGGTCTAGAGATCTGGTATTTCTCCATTTTGAGTGCATAGAGACTTTTTTTTTCCCCAAAAATGATTTAGGGATTTTTATTTTTTTTTATAAGACCCCTTGCTTATGCCATAGTGCAGAGTTTCTAGCAGCTGGAAGTTTGATTACTTAGGGCAGCAATTGCTGAGGGTATCAAGTGAGCCTTTGCCTGTGAAGAACAGATGGCATTGCCTCTGAAACACTTCAGATGCCAGCTAGGAGAGTTGCACCTGAATTTCCATGCCCTGCTGACTCCTGCACAATCACCACAAGACCTGCAGATCACCCCTGCAATTTCTTTCCCCTATTGTGTCTGGAACTTGTACTTTCCTTCTGAAAACACCTCGACCCTATTAGACATTATACAGGGCTCAAGTATCAAAAGGACAAAAAGTCTCCTGAGCCGGATGCTGAACAAGTTACATAAATTCCTCAGACAGACCTTTTTAAAAATTTTTTTCACAAGCCAAGAAGTGGCTGTGGTGGGTTCATCCATCAGGTCACTTCCGTAGTGTTTCTTGGTACTTAGCAGGAAGCTATGCTGGTCTGTTTCCTCATCTTCTTGGTACCACCAGAAAAAAACCCAAACCCTTCACTTTTTCAAACCTCCCAGCACAAAGAGTTCTCCTGAATAAGAGCCTAATTCTTTGTCTCACTTCATAGCCACCGTGAGGGTCATCTTGTACTCTTTCTAGAATGTCGTTTAATTCTTATTCAATGAGTAAATGCCAGGGACCTCAATAGGAGCCTCATTGGAGAAAGATCATTTTAAGCACAGCAGAGACACTGGGAGTACTTACTATTGAGTTGTTTCTCCCGCTCATTCTTTTTGCAAAAATCCTGCTCTCGAAGCAACATCACAGCAGCATGAAAACACCTGTGTAGTGATGACAGCCACTCATGGAGGTGAATATAGTATAGACTTCATTAAAAGCAGAATTACAAACTTCCCTAAGGGACATAATACTTCACTTACCTTTTAAAATACAATAATTGCTTTGATCCACAGGTTAGAAACAAGGCTGTTCATGTGAGCCTTTGAAAGCAAGTCTGCAGTATAAGCCTAGGTGCAGAAAAAACCTGAAAGGTGGTTTACAAAATCCTTTAAGTGTATGTAAAGTCCAAACTATTACTAGTTTCCTTCCGTACATTAGAATATACTGCATTTCTATGACAGCAGACGCTGTTCAGTGGAGACGTCTGCTTTTTATGTACAGTGCACAGAGATTTCTTTAACATCATTATTAGAAGAACACATGATACACAGTTCCTTTGGATCAAGGTAAATGATAATTAATGAAATCCCTTACAACAATTTGGACAGTTGAGATTTTGATGCCTGTGCCATTTGATTTAAGTTGGGCAGGAAAGCAATCATATCGCTGTGATAGCTCAAGGGTTGTACACAATGTGAGTTGAGAGCAGTTAGCGTGGGATAAAGCATCTGCACAAGACTTCTCCAATACTTCCCTTAGTCCCATCCCACCATTTTGGGCCACACAGCCAGCTTACGTAGTCACCAAGAAGGCCAGTTCCGCAATTCCAAGCAAGTATTAACATGATGCATTCACTTTCCTGGGAATCACACACAAAGCTCAACAGAGCGGTTAGAGACTGGTGATCCAGCAGATATTCTCCTGTATCCATATGGCAGAGCCTCCCTGCACCTTCCTCCATGCTTCTACTGGTGTCCCCATCCCACCCAGCCCGTGGGTAAGGTAAGGTGGTAATACTGAGCGACGCCACTCTTGGCTTCACTTCTAGAGGGGGTGGCTGTGTGTGGCGTTGATGCCATCTTCCCTTCAGCCGACCTAAAAATCAAACCAGTACCCAGCACCATAAAATCAGCTTACATTTCTTAATGGGAACTCAGTGAAGAAGAATAATGAATGCTGAATTTCCTGTGGTTTGTGCATGCCGCTGAGGAAGTCTAGTTGATACAGATATGGCAGGGTTAGGTAACTAATTAGTCCATAGGGAGCAATAGTATAATTTTGATTATTCATATCAGGAACATGACACTCATTATTGAAAAATAAAAATTGACACACACCAAGTGGCTTCCTCCTTACAAAGTTTTGACTCAGACAGTGGTGGACCACCTCCACCTTGAGAAAACCACTCATGACCTGATTTCTATCTTCATGTTCACCAAGTGCAGCCAGGACATCCTCTGCTCGTGAAATGGGACTCTAGGCTTGGGCTCTAAACTTGTCATCAAAACTCCTATTTAAAAACCACCCACTGCTCCAGTAAGAGAAATAAAACATGGACCTAAAATATACTCTTTATTCTGAAAGTGCCTGACAACACCCAGAGGAGGAAAAGCAGGAGGGTACAGCTGCTTTTAGAGGAACACCCTCTGCTACTGCAATAAATACTTCTACTCTTTCCCTGTGTCATACAATTATCATCGCAAGTTTTAAATCTCATGAGGTAGCTAAGAGCCAATGAATGGTGCTATAAGACAAGCGTTCAGAGGAGCTGGTTGCAACTCTTCTGCATCCAAGTGATGGAGAGAGAAAGGTGAAAGGACTGCATGGAATAAACCTGAATCTCAACATTGCCATTTTTTTTCCTGGGGTATTTGAAAAAATGTAACCGCTGATGTAACCGCTTCTAGAAAAAGTGTAGTGATGAAGAGGGTGAAGATGGACTCTTTTCATTAAGACCCAGTTGGAATTTAGCTCATCTTTCAAAAAGGGCAAAAATACAGAAGGAGCGGTGCCGCTAGAATCCAAGTAGACTTGAGCTGGGCAGTTGCAGCAACGCATCTTAAAACAGCAAGATACAGCTGAAAAGCTCAAACATGATGAGACTGCAGCCAATTTTTAGATAGTAGGTCACACAACAGATAGGCTATTTATCATTTGCTGATGTCTTCTCAACAGTTTTTAAAGGTTAAATAGTTTTTGACCCAATTCGTGTTGCTCTGACAGTTTTATAAGAGCAAAAATTAAAAGAACACAATTATAACTACTGTCCAAGGAGTTTGCTCAGGGTTTAGCATCAGACCACATGCATTGCACTACAGGTTTTCAGGTGGCGACATGTGACCGTTCCTGGAACCTTCAGTCACTTACACTGCTGGAGTTCACAAAATCAATTTTATTTAAATAACCAAGAAGAACTGATACATATTTTATTGAGCGCTTTAGAAGACAATGAGAGATTCGCTGCAGCAATTCATATTTTTAAATATAAAAGGGGAATCAGTAAAAAGTTAGGTTCATATTCAACAAGAAACATGAACACGTTGCTTTCAGGAGCTTCGAGTTTTAAAGACTGAGAACTCTACTTACATCAAACAGTTCAAACACGTCCACATCACAAAATCTTAGTATTGCACTATAGCTCCTTGCCCAAAACACACAATGCACGATGTGCATCGGCATTACCCACTTATAAAGGACCATCAGCAACACATCGGCACAGCCAGACAATCTAGAGCAGGTCAGAGGGGTTGTGGGTTTGCTGGGAGAAGTACAGCAGTAAAACTGAGCAGTTTGGACCACCAGCATCCAACACCAGCCCCGTTTCTTGCTGGTAATGCAACAGCCATTGGAATTGCAGCTTTGCTACTGTCCTAAGCAGAGGTAGCATGATACTATGGCTTTACAGACTGTGTTAGCTGAAAATCAAAGAGTTCTTGTAATACTAGCTCAAAGTATAGTATGGCAGCACTTTGGGATCCACTTGTTTAACGACAGCTGCCAAATTCAAGTAGGTGTGCTATTTCTTTGAAACCAGCTGCAGCACACACACAGGTCCGTGCAAAGGTGGTGACATTGATTACTTCTCTTCCCTCCTCATCCTCAGCCGTACGGAGAGTGCTAACAGTCGAGAACACAACAGCGGGTGGCACAGAGGAACTGGAAAGTGGAAGTCCTACCTAGCTATAACAGAGGTGCTACTTTGTCTAAAAGGGGTGACAGGCAAGATACTTCAATCACATGGACAATAGAGAAAAACAAGGGAGCACATAACATTTGTGACAGATACACACTGCCACCGCAGTGATTAACCCCCCACCCGCCTCACCTTGTACCTAAAATTCAAGACAATGGTCATTTTAATGTTAACTGAAGGTAGAGGTCCTGGGCAGAAGGGACAACATTAAAGCCCCACGATACTCTCCCCAAAAAGTACAACAACAAACCAGGGCAGTTTTTTCAATTTACAAATGCTTCCCCTTTTTTTGTCTGTTCCAACCCACTTCAGCTTCTTATCTTTAATTAAAATGAAGTCACAGAGTGTGTAGGGAGAACAACCTGTCACTGTATTTACATCCACCTCACATCCACTGTCAGGTGCTTGGCCCTGCTGAGGCACTCGGGTGCTACTGTAATACAAATAAGACCGTCTTCTCAAGTGGGTTTTGGAAGACAGCAGGACTAATATTGCGTTTGATACTACAAACATGTTGAAACAAATTCCACACATGCAAATATCACAAAACCACTTTGACAAACCATTACAAAAATGGAACCAACTTCACTGATCTTCAGTCCAAACTCCAAGGCGGATTTGTTAGTCAAGAAGACCAAAACAGCTGAGAAACAGAAATCAAGCTAACATTTAGCTTACTCATCATTAGATTTTGTAAAAAAGAAGTAAGACATTATTTTTAATTTATGAATATGTAGAAAATTCAAAACCCCTAACATTTACAGTACCCCGTTATACTAAGCCTATTTGTAGTTTCTCTTCCATCAGTGCCAAGTAAATTAATGCCAGGCATCACTGTTGAGATGGCCAACTGAGACATCTCAGGCTCCTTCCTGCCGCCAACTTCGATTGCATTCACCCCACATCGCTTGGTACTTGTGACGGAAATTTTTTGTTCTTGCTCCTTGGGTGTTGGTTTGGGTTTTCTTTAATAAATAATGAAAGTCTACAAGATGCTTTCTCAGGTACCTGATTGCTGGTTATTACACAACAAGTATTCTGTAAACCAGTGTGGCCTCTGAGGAACTGTGAGGCCACTGAGACGGTTGCATTCAAAGGGCAGCACCTTGCATTGAGCACAGCCAGGGTGCAGGAGAAGGCCTCCTGCCTGCTGTGGTGAGGAGGCATCAGCACGAGGAATCTATGAGTCTTTGGCGAAGTTTTTTATCTTCTCTCGGACTCACGTTGCCACTTGCCTCATGGTCTGTCAAAACTAAAGAGAAAGTAAACTTTTAGAAGTGGAAGGGCCACTAAACCATTCTTGTTTATGAAGGAACTGCCACCAGGACAGCTCTGCAGGGCTGGAGCACCCAGCAGCAGGATGCCCTGCAGCATCTCCTACCCTTATGGTGCACAGTCAGCATCTACCACTGGTTTGTTAACACCGCTACTAATTAAAACACGCTGAGGCCACTAGTGACAGAAGAAGAGACGAGGAGCCACAGGCAAAGGTTTGCTGACGAGCGGTGAAGTTCGCAGCTGCACCCAGGCAGAAGGAAAGGGTTGGACCAGCTGCAGCTGGTCACAGAACAGCAGCTTCTTTCTGCAATGCACTTTGACAGAGCTTCAAGCATGAGTCTGTTCTGCTCTGGAGGAAAACAAGTCTTTGAAGTGGTTTTTGTGAGATGAAAACTCTCAAAAGTTCTGCTTTCAGATAGAAACGAGTCAGACTCTCTATTAGCTTGTTCAGCTCCTTGAGCAGAGAATCCCCACTTTGGGCTCTTAAATTCTCCTACCAAACCCCACCCGTCATTTCAAAAAGGGACCCATTTAAGAGAAAAGCTATTTTCTGTCAGAATTACCCCAAACTGCTGTACTAAAGCCAGCTGCCAGAAGTGCTTCTTCTAGTTTGGAATCAATTCTGCTTGTTTGTTCCGAATTCCTCTGTTGTAAATTGACTTCTCCTTCCAACCTCAGCCAGAACAGCTTGACCAAAGCACAGAGGAACAGTTACCCTCTGGATGCTGCTACTTCTTTTTTATTAAGCACAGGGCATAGCTTTCTGAAGAGAAAGTAGATTTAATTCTTTCCTGCCTTTGAAAGAGTTCTTTAACTTGCCCTGAGCACTCTGCTCACCTACTCAGGTCAGCTGTTAAATGTTTTGAAGCACCTTCACTTCCATGAGTGAAGGACTTTGTGACGAGGCAGCTCACAGAGTCCCCACTCCTTCATGCAGAGGTGGGCACTGGTGTCCTGCTGCTTCTGCGGGGACAGCCACAACAGCGGCCATGCTCACACCAAATGGGAAGAAAGCTTTCCCATCCCTTTGTGCCTCTCCCTGAGTATCCTGCTTCTCTTCTCTAATTCTGCACACGAGGAGGGAATTGGAATCACATTTAAGATACGTCACATTTTTTAGCACACAGACACTAAGGCCACATCTTATATAAAAGTGATTGCTCAGAGTCAATCGTGCCTGGTGGGAATACCCAGAGAAGCGCCACACCAATCCAGAGTGACTCAGACCATTTTGGCAAAAATCACTTTACAGTCAGTCTCCCTTTCTCTCTGCATAAGAAGGAAAAGGAGCATGTTCACTGGCCCCGGTCCCACTTCCCTTCTTTTGTCATTTTCCGTTCCTCCACCAGTGGCATTTCTCAGCATCAGACTTATTTTTTACATTCATCTAAGATTCCTGCCCAAGCCTCAATGAAAAGCAGAAGCAGCAGTTTAGCCCTTTTGAACTAATCTCTGAAAAACAAATGCCCTGAAATCACCAACTTTCTCACTGGAGCTTATTCAAGCACAACCTACTGTAGACCTATCCAGTGCTCTTCTACTGTACAGGTGGTCTTTAGGAGTTCAAGTTCAGACAGCTGGAGCCTCTTAGTGCTCCAGCAGAGATGTCAGTGAGGAGCACCAACTTAAGAGATGCTTCAGTGTCCAGCCTGTGCCGCTGACCTGCAGCACCACAATCTTCTGGCACACATGTGAAGTTATAGCAGTTATACTGCAGACAACATAGCAAGGTCTAAGCAGGTCCATCTTCTTGTAGAATACATTACAAAGTTTTTGGTAGGACCACACGTCTAGATGAAACCTGCTTTGTTTTGCATGAATCATTTTTTGATTTAATAGATTCCTTATCTCTCTATACCAACATGTTTGGAAGAGGTATTTTTGTGGTGTTTCCTTCTTTAGGAGATTTTTCTTTTCAAATAAGTAGCAGGTCACCTTACCTTGTAGCTCTGTAGCATTTTTGTCCAGCTCTTCTGTACTTGTTTCTTCAGGCTTCTCCGTTACAGCTGTCCCTGGCTTCCCATCCACGGTATCTGTCTTAATAGTACCAAGGTTTACCAGAAGTTGCATGACATCAAACTTCTCAGAAACTGCAATGTTCTCCAGCACTTTGAGGCACTTAAATGATTTAAGTTCGCTCACGTTTTCCTCAAGAAACAGGAGGTAAAGGCTTAAGTCATCAAAACACTTTGACTTGAGTTTCAGAACATCAAAGGTCGGCAGGATTTCATATGCTTTGAGAATACCTGAATTCCACCTCCACGGAACAAACATTGCATACACTACCAGCGGCATCACTAGGAGATAGACCAGCAGGTTAATGTAGCTGAGTACCTTGAAGACACCAACAGCAATAAGCTTGCACTGAACCACGTCTGGAACAGTTGTGTCATTCTTTAAGATCCCAGTTTTGATAGTGCAGAGAAACTCATCACTCAAAGAGGAGAGGCTAATGTAGTAGCCCAGGTAGAGGCACGCAATGAAAATAATTACTAGTGTGAGTAAACGGCAGATAATGTATTTAATTATTAAGCATTTGGAATTCTTCTTCGTCTTCAGGTACTGCTCCACAATTGGGTATTTAAAGTGGCTTTCAGATATTTCCCACAAACTGAAAGACAGAGAAAAGGAAAACACAAACCACATAGATCAGATGCTGCAGCATTCACCTACCTCATATTTCAAAGAAACCTAGCAATACTCCAAAATAGTCCAATAGTAAGATTGGATTCCCTCTCATTGGGGTAAATCAAGAGTAGTTAGAAGAGTGTGCTGGTTTGATTTGGGGGGGGTTGGGGGGTGGTTGGGTGGGTGGTGTTACTTTTGGTGTTTGTTTTTTTATAGTGGGTTTTTTTTTTCTTTAAAAAGAAGCTTTGCAGACCTAGATCTGAAAGGATGGGAGATGAAAAGTAATAGACTTGGCTCACAGTGTGCAACTGACTGTCAAAAACATCCAGAACTGAAGACTGCAGCCATCCCTGTTATCTTATCTGGTGGGGAGTAAAACTAATTAACACCTTCTACAACTAAAGAAATCAGGACATCTCAGACAATTAGTAATCTGAAGAGCTCATCAAATGTTTTCTTTGAAAAAAGAAAGTTATACGTTACAGCTCCAAGTGCTCACAGTAATGACTTCAGATGTCTTTTTTTTTTTAATCCAAATTTAAAAGCGTGTTGGGTCACCATTCAAACCTTTTGAATAAATTTATAAGAGAGTGGAGGTGTCACATCTGTTACAAGCTTAAGGAAAAGAGCAAAGAAAGCCAAGCCCCAGCATCTTACCTCTGTGTCAAGTTCTCATTAGCAGTTGGAATCAAGTCAGCAGGGTCCCTGGGGTCTCCGCTGCGGATGCTATTAGCAGCTTTGATTGCCCTGTTATAGGCTTTGTCAAGCTCTTCCATAATGAATTTCAGGTCTGAAGAGAGGTGAGGTGCTGCAGTGAAGCGCCAGAACAAACATGGTAGATACAGCAGGATAGCGACCAGCAGAAGGATGTATGGGAAGAACTGAAGGGAAAAAAAAATCAGGTTATGCTCTACCTGCATATAAAATGTCAGCCAGTCACCACCATTCCCTATAAGTCTATTGAATTCTCTATAGGCCTATTAAATTCCCTAAAACTTGACTTAAACGCTATTACTAAAACCCACTTTTGTGGTTATCAGGGACATGGAGGGAAGCAAAATCTTGTTTCAAACAGCTCCAGTAACCTTACTGCTGCTCAGAACTTTGCAAAAAATAGTATTAATAAATGGCAGAATAAAGTTACCGTGATCCTGATAACATTTCCGTTGCATATTCAGAGCTGCACTGCTGGAGATGAAATTGAGAGAGGCAGCATTAACCTGGGGAAGAACAAATAGCAAAGGCAACCGAAGCAGCTATCAGCGATGCTGACTGGAAGAAGATGACAGTGTCACATAACTCTCCTTCCCAAACCTGTCACTACTGTTCCTAGCAACGAAAATGCTCCAAACACTGGCAAAATCTCTCCTGCTCTTCATTAGCTGTCAGGAGGTCAATGAATAGACCATCTATAGCACTGCATCTGCCTGCGAAGACACACGTGTGCAGAGTGCCTGACATGCACAGACTGTGAAGGATGGAACTAGGGTTGTAATATTTAAGGGTATTTAAGTATTTTCAGATAACTAAACTGATAACATCAGAATGGTCTGGTGTTCATGCAGCACTGAGAAGTCAGTCCTTACATGGTCCCCACTGCTTAGGGAAAGGGCTGAAGCAGGTATAAAATAAACAGCTTGAAGTCTTTCCATCTTTCTTCTAGCGATCAACGAGTAGGAGTTTTTCACCACGAGACTTAATCTCTAATTCCCCCCCAGCTGCTGGAAAGAAGGCGTTTCCTATCTACTGTGAGATTACATTAAGGTGTACATTGATACGTAACATTACCCTTACAGAGACGTGATGTAAGATCTAGTTAGGCAAACAGTTAGTTAACAAAATGTACTGCAAATTATGCTAATCTCCAAATCACTACATTCAGCTTTTGATAGTAAGCACACTAAACTCAAACCCAGCATCAGTTCCTAAGGAATTTTAAATTAGTTGTGGTGAACAAATATGAAACGTATTTAAGGCATCTTAAATGTTACAGTCATGCACACATGCACATTCACTGAAAAAGCCAATTCAGAATTTTAGAGGAAACTTGGACTGAAGTCATTAGTCAGCACAAGTGGAATAGCTCCACTTACGAGTGTAGATACTTAACAAGATGGGAATCTCAACCTCATATTAACATTAACCTGTGTTTGCATTAATCAGGAGAGAGTGAAGTTTTGTATGCACAAAATAAACGATTTGATGCTATTGACCATTTTATCCAGAAAAGCTGCTTCTAATATCACCTAAAAATAAAGCAAAATCCTATATTGTTATTAATACTAGGAATGCATACGACATATTAGCACATAAATAAAACTTCACTTCTTAAAGGAACTGCATCAGCAACTGGAGATAATAATACAAACCACGGTTCTGGATGTGTACATTCTCTACATTGGAGCCATTGGCACACAGTAAGAAAAAAAGCCAGGAAAAGCACTAAATAGCACCAAATAGCGCAGAAAACACAGGATGTTGTATTTAAAGGTCAGATTTCCCTTGCAATCCTTCTTATAAATGCATACTTTAATCATTTCTGCTCAGTAGCAACATAATTGAACTTGGCCAAAATTGCTACTTCAGTGTCTAGATAAGAAAAAAAAAGAAAAAAAAAAGAAAAGAAAGAAAGAAAATATCAAGAAAGGCTCACTTTTAAAACAGAAATAGAAATCCTACAATAAACAAATTGTTTCAGAAACCTAGTTAACGAAGTTGACTGTAATTATACTGCACATCCCACTAGGGGTAGCTCTTCCTCA
The DNA here is from genome assembly GCF_001431845.1 of Calidris pugnax. Taxonomy (NCBI): domain Eukaryota; kingdom Metazoa; phylum Chordata; class Aves; order Charadriiformes; family Scolopacidae; genus Calidris; species Calidris pugnax. Next base: position 5,042,751 of record NW_015091118.1, on the reverse strand, counting down.
CCAGCCACGAATGAGCATTAAGCCCACACTGCAATATCACAGCTGTGGCCTGTCCCCTCTCCACCCTGGGGACTGACCTCACAAGCCAGAAGGATCCAGGAGGTTACTTCTGATCTTCTGGAATTGCTGGGGACTGCATATCTGCCCAGTGCTCCCACTGAATCCCTACTATCTTCTGCATCATTAAACTATGCTCACCAGTGGATTGTCTATAGCCACCATTGGGAATTTCTTCCCTCCAGAGCTCCTACCTGCACTAGCAGCCAAGACAGCCCTTGGGTGTGGGTGCTGCTCTCCTTTCTGAACTATTAACTGCTTTCAAACAAGCTGAGAGAACTCATTCTCTCAAAAACAAATTCTTAGTTGCTGTCATCTCACACCTCTTGGGTCTACTTGCTGCCTCCTGGACACAATCTTTCCCCTACCCCCAGCAGCCTGTAGAAACCACGCAGAGCTCTGTCCTCACCACCGCCTCTCTTCCCTCTTTTTATACAGCAGATTACTTCACATCATCTGTGGGGTTTGGGTGTTTTTTTCCCAGATCTATCCTTTCCAATTGAGAGGTAAAGTTCTGCTGTGTCTGATGTGTTCTTGTAGACATTTGGTCAACTCAAACACAACAGCTCAAAAATCCACCTTTCATGTTCCACTCTTTCAACAATGCCACTGGGTCTCTCAGGTCTAAGTCCTAGATGCCCAGGACCCAAAGGTTTATGGTTTCATGGCCAGGCTCTTTCAGTCCTCTGATTCTGTATTACGTAGAAATAGAAATTATCTGTCTACGAACACAGCTTAAACCTATCTGAGCTCCTCTAAGCTGATGCAACACCTTTTCCATAGGCCAGATGCCAGCTTGTGTAAGATTGCTGCAAAGCCTGTTTGACTTCACTTACTTCTGTGTCACACACCTCTCCGCATCCTTCCTCTGGTGCCAGGTGGGGAAAGAAACAACAAAGAAACACCTGATTTAATAAGGAACAGCCAAAGCTTCTTACACTGGTTTATACCACTTGGCTTTACTTCTGACTCATTTGAATTTTTACAGGCATCAGAGGATTTATGAATTCCCCGTCTGACTCTCAAAACTGGAAACATCACCAGCAGTATTCAATTAATCCTTGAGATCTCTTTACCCTGAGGCTTACAAGACATGTGGCAAGAGGCAAGAGTTGACACACTGAAGTCATAGCCCAAAATCTCCATTGTCCTGGTCCCCATCTCTTCCTTTATACCTAGAAAAAGACTCCGTGAGCACGTTCTGCACTTGTCTAGCACATTAGCACCAGCCCCGTTGCTCTTCCCCAGACCTCCTCCAATCCCACCCATCTCCCCTGCCTCATTACACACTGTTGTCTTAAAAAGACCAGCCTCTGCCACCTTTCCTTGTACCTCCTCCTCTCCCCGACTCCTTCACCACTGCCTCTTTACCTAGAAGCATCACACTACTGGGACAAAGGCATATTTGCCACGTGTTTACTGGGCTTCCCCTTGCCAGGCTCCCATCGCTCCCAAAGCTGCAGCTCATGGCAGCATGGGAAAACACTATGCAGCTCTTTTCTGAATGGTCTCAAACCCAGAGCAGCAGCGTGACCATTAGTCCAGCTCTTTTTGTTTGGAAACAAAAGCCTGTATTTGTCAGCCCTTCCACAGCACTTGATGCACGACTCCATCCTTCTCGGATTCTGGCTTTTTTAAAAAATGAAAGATACGCTTGTTCTATTTGTTAATGGTAGGCTTAGATAACTAGCAAATCGCTTGGAATCATTAAAATTTAAGGCCTTGAACCAACAGGCAGAAGTGAAAATGCAAAGTCATCTGGCACGAGTCCTAGGCTTCAGAGCAGCAGACTCAGATTATCCAGCTCATCTGACTACATTTACAGTCACACATAATGACTTCCCGTTTTAAGAAGAGGACACTGTGGTATGCATACATAGATGAGCGTGTGCCATATCCCTTTTTATATGGTTTATGTGCTTACTTCCAAGGCACCAAATACACAAGGAGGAAATACCACTTCAGTCTTGCAGTCAGTAGTATTTAGGTTAAATGGGAAGTGTTGCTGATCTCAAGAACTATATGGTCAAATATATGCCAGAGAAATGTATTGCCTTAAAAGTAAAACTCATTTTTTCCTTTGCTGTCTAGTTCTCAAGTTCCACTTCAACAGCAAGTTCACAATGTTGAATTTAAGATGGTTTGAGAATGCATAACTGAAGAAAGGTCTTCTGAAAGTAGATTAGAACAGATACATTAGAATAGATACAATATCCTATGATACAAAATCACAGAATCTGGGGCATTCCGTGGCAGGGGGGTTGGAATTAGATGATATTTAAGGTCCCTTCCAACTCTAACCATTCTATGATTCTATGATACCCGAGCAGGGTATGTCTGACACCTCAACACCAGCAACCGCCCAAGCCCACGTTAACTGGCGTTGATGAGGGACTGAAATCCAAGAACAGGAATCTGTGCAGAGAAGGATTCCTCCCTCCAGGCTAAGGCCGTGTGTGCTCAACATCATTGCTCTGCAACAAGTAACTGAAACGGGAACTGCAGATTTAGTGCCTCTCCGTATCTCACGGCTGTAGTCCTACAGTAACACATCCCAAAGGTGAAAAGAGGATCAGATCTGACACCAGCTGTTTGGTAGCCCGTGGCACAACACTCTACCCAGTCCTGCAATGCAGAAAGCATGATCTTTCTGGACAGCAAGAGCTTAGGAAACTGGGTGTCCATCTCAGCATGACACATCATTTTCAGTCTTGTGTTCTACACTTGCAAACGCAGCTATGAAGATTATCATCAAAGTAAATCATTTATGCACATCAAAATTCTTACCCTTCACAGATGGGTGCTGTTTTCTTCCATCACTAACTATAAACAAGTTGAGCAATTTTTAAATCAATACTAGCTACTATGAACGGAGAAGGAAAATAACCTGCATACGTGCAGTCCAAACTCTAGAAATCTATTTAACACAGTGAGCTCTTTTGAAGTCATGACCAATGATTAAAGTGCCTGAATATGCTCCTTTTACGAAGATTACCTGCACAAACCTCTGCCTTACCAGAATGTGTGAATATCTACATTCAGCTAAATACTCAGATCCATCTTTACTGCATTTCAGTTCCCTATGCACACGCATAGCTTTTCACTGATAAGTACACATACAGCAGTAGCACTACAAAAATTAAAATTAATTCCTGATATTCTCAGGACATGATTTTTTCATAATTTATCAGAAGGCCAGGGAAATAAGCTTTGAAGACATCAGCCAGTTTAAGCTAATTTTTTAGAAACTAGCTAACTGTTCAACCAGAGCATATGCATGGGTATAGAAGAAGTGTTTGAGCAATCTGTTTACATAAGCACATAAGGCACTGGAATCACAAAAATGTCTTTTAAAGATGCATTAGCAACTCACTCTCCTGCAGGTGAAAGGAAAAATCAGACTAAGCCACAAAATATTCTAATCTATAACATCCACAGTTTCAATTGTGCTAAGATACAGTAAATATACAGTTAAAAGGGCATTTAAAAAACTTCTTCTTAAGTTCAAATATGCTTTTATCATCCAAACAAAATACAGCTGCCAAGGGTGGTGTGACCCAAAAGGCATTTTAAAGGATCTAATCTAAAGAAAGCTTGCCAAGATCTGGATGCCTGGATGTCTTCTGCCAAGATGGCTGGCAGAAGACGAGAAGCCCTTCAGCGACATTTCGGGAAACAACAGTTTTTGTAAAGTGACTGCAAGCATCCAGACTTCCACCATACCCAAGAGTGGATAAACACTAACGTTAACAGCACAAAGACATCAAGCTGCACAGGTCTGAATTTCAGCCCTGAGAAAATTGACTGGCACTGGCATACAGTACCCAGTGAAGAACGAAGCACCCGAGTGTCTTCACTCGCTTGAGATGAAAATGTTTCTCATTAAAAAATAAGATCATGGTGAAGTGTCTGCTTCTTCAATTCCAAATTTCTGTTTGCAAAGGCACAAGTCCCCAGACAGGTTAATGAAAGCAGTAACGTGCTTCCAGAAGCAAAGGTTTTAAGCTTTCTCTGGATACGATTCTATTCCCGTTTGAGTCAATGGGAGATGTTTCATTGGTGTTCAGGGCAGAAACATGAGCTATAAGTGACTCATCATTGGGGTTGAGATACGATCCAGCCTCCAGACCTGAAAGTGAACCTCAAACCATGCATGACCTTTTTTACCCTACCTGTTACTTGCTTCCTGTTTTGATACAGCTTAAAAACTGTATTTCCCCCCGCTTCAATTACTCAGACTAATGTGACTGAGGTAGCTCTCACACTACATGCTCAGAGAATGCTTTATAAATGCAGGTGCTCTCAGGTTTCCTGGTTCTGACAGCCCCTAATCCTCTGGGTGGGGCTTTATAGGCCAAACATGAGGAGTCCTCCCTCAACTAGGGAGCTGTGCAAACAGTGAGTGATGAGAACCAGGTAACAGCCGTGATTATAGTCGTACCAACATCACAATGAAGAACCTTCGGAGATTTTTTTGTATATTTACAGACAAGCAATTCAAAGAACAACGCATGGGTCCACAGTAAGTCCTACTTCTGTTACAAAAAGTGAGCACTTTCAACATTTATGCACACAAACACCTCAGACCCACTCTTTGTACTCGATGCTTTGAGCAGGTCCTGCAGCACTTGTCCTGCACTTTTACAGAGACCTGAGCCAGGTGACTGACCTCTCCTGGCTACGCCACGTGTGAAGACCTTTCTGCTGTCAGTCATGCAAATACCAATGTGTAGATGAACTGTTTGCCTGCAGTTCACACTGGTACTGATGCCCTTCTTCTGGAGAACCCTCCACTCCCTTTACCTCAACTTTGCTTACTTTTATTTTCTTCCTTGAAGAAAATAAAACTTCTCCCCAGTTAATAATAGACTAGAAAATAGAGTAACTAAAAAACCTTAGAAGTCTCCTGATCACAGGCCACTCCATCCTGGTAATCCAGATTTCAGGGCTAGGACACTCAATGTCCGACTGCCCCTAATCTCGCTTGGTTGCCATCATGTCTGCTGACCATCAAGAGACAAGAAGATGATGCTCACTGTTCTCCTCCATGGGTTTCTCCTCCATTAAATTTCTCTGGGCGTTATGGACTGAAAAGGCTTCGCAGTGCAGCCTCCTCCTCCACTGCCCACTCACAATGGCCAGAAGTTTGTTTCTATTCCAGTTAAGGGTCCAGCTAAGTTTTATCAAAACAGGTTGTCTGGTGAAGCACTCATTTTTAGAGACACGAAGAAAACTATCTGCACAGAGGGAGCCAAACCCCTTCAGATGCTGGGAACCAAAGGTCAGTGTCAATAGCTGCAACCCCATTCCTCCCCTGGAAACTTGTTAGGCATGGAAGCAGAAGGATATTAATTAATACCAGCCTGCAGACAGCATCTGCAGCTCCCAGTGCCCAACTCAGTGGAAGAACAGGTGACTAAACATGGATGTAGGAGGTTAAAACGAGGCACCCAGCCTTTGCTACAAGCTCTGACTCAGCTGTTCAGGCAGGCTTGCAGCCAGTTTGCAGGGTATTTTCAAGGAAACATCACACATCATTAAGCTATCACGGAGGAACTGTGGGAAGAAGGGCCCTGCATCGATTCCTGAGACAGCACCAGTCAGCAAATTAACATGGATTGCATCATAAAAGTATGACCACTTAAGCTATTAGTCATGGCTGGCAAACTGGGAGACTTACAGCTATCAGCAGGTGACTGTGGCATAAAATTCAACATAAAGAAATCGGGTGACAAGAACTCATTCCTTCAAGAGGAAGGGGGAGCAACATATCCAGGTTTGCAGGTGGAGTTTCCACCCATGCAGGCCACCTGCATTGAGAGATGTCCCAGCAGCTTCAACTGGCCTCTGCAGAAGGTCTGGCTGAAGCAAAGTGCAACACTAACTGAACAAGGAAGAGTTCAGGCCAGAAAACAAGAGGTCTGGCTTTCATATTCATGAAATCCAAGACCATTGGGTCAAGATTACGAGTGGAGTGAACTGTAGAAGGCAGTTGTAAATCCTTACGGTTAGTGATGGGAGTCAGCAAACAAATCAGAGATAGCTCTGAGTAGTCTTTCAGAGGAGATACCGACAGCTGACTGGATAGTAAAAGCTGAGGTACGAGATACACCAGCAAAACCTAGAAATACAGGTGCTGCAGGTCCCAGACCTGAGTTTCCTTTAACACTGGGTTCTCCTCCGCTCCCAGGTGTCAGGGGAATTATTTGCTGGGGCAAGTAATAAAAGGGCTGAGGAAGGCACTACGCAACACCCCAAATTTGCAGAGCTCCAACAGCATTTCTTACTTTGGCATCAGCACTGCCTGAGCCGGGCGATGCTGCCTCTCGAGCTGAGTCAGCCCCAGGCACTGGCTCGGCATTTCCTCAGAGCTTATAACTCTGGCCAAAGCTCAGCTAACTGCTTTGAGCCAGCCCAAGTATCTTAGTACCTACTGCTCCTTTTACCCATAAAATCAGCCCTTTACTGTGCACTCAGTATGATGCTGCTTTGCCCAGAGCAGTGAAACCCACTCACAGTTTGCAAGGGAACTGCCTGTGGAAGCTCAGAAGAACACAGTAAAGACAGGGTTAAGCCTGTTGGTACCAGTGATGGATTTCGTCTCTCCCAAAATGCCTATCAGCCATGAGCATAGGCATCATTTTGCCTCTCCGTGCAAAACTGGCCAAGTGTAACACAATAAAAATCCGCAATGTTTTCACTACCCTGTTTTCCTAAAGTAAGCTTTTGATATAAGCATTAGGGCAGTTGTTGTGTCTTGTATCCTGGTCTTAAAATAGTTCCTGGCTAAAGCCAGGTGAGGCACACAGCTCCAGGGCAACCCAGAAACATTAACATGACTCTTGGGTCAGATAACTGGTGATATTTGTTACTACAGCATGACAGACCCTTCATTTAAAAGCAGAAAATACCTTCTTTAGTACTACCCTCTTTGGAAGCAAAGGATAGAAATCATTCTCTCTAAAAATAGAGAGTTAAGCGAAAGCCAAGGACTATAGCGGAGCAGAGGAAGAAGAAAAGTGAGGCAAAGATAAGCTTTTGGGGGATGATTTTTGCAGGATAAGGAAATTTGAACATACTTTATGCAGCCACAGGGGAATGTTTTCTAAGTTGTTCTGGGATGGTTGCTTCTGCTGCACAGCTGCCCAGCAGTAGGAGTCCACGTACGCAGCTTGTCGCCAGGAAAAGGAGCTGGGAGCAAAACAGCTTATCTGAGCGCCTGGGGAAACAAAGGAAAAGTTTTCAGGTGCTAAAGCCAGGTGAGGCACACAGCTCCAGGGCAACCCAGAAACATTAACATGACTCTTGGGTCAGATAACTGGTGATATTTGTTACTACAGCATGACAGACCCTTCATTTAAAAGCAGAAAATACCTTCTTTAGTACTACCCTCTTTGGAAGCAAAGGATAGAAATCATTCTCTCTAAAAATAGAGAGTTAAGCGAAAGCCAAGGACTATAGCGGAGCAGAGGAAGAAGAAAAGTGAGGCAAAGATAAGCTTTTGGGGGATGATTTTTGCAGGATAAGGAAATTTGAACATACTTTATGCAGCCACAGGGGAATGTTTTCTAAGTTGTTCTGGGATGGTTGCTTCTGCTGCACAGCTGCCCAGCAGTAGGAGTCCACGTACGCAGCTTGTCGCCAGGAAAAGGAGCTGGGAGCAAAACAGCTTATCTGAGCGCCTGGGGAAACAAAGGAAAAGTTTTCAGGTCCTCGGAAGATTGGAAAAAAAAAAAAAAAGGAAATCCATTTTAGGAAGGAAAGCTCACACTCGGGATTTTGCAGTATCCAAAATTAGTAGGTTAAGCAATCGAACGAAACATGGCAGTTCCACAGGAAAAAGTCACTGAGTTCCCACTGCATCCAAAGGGCTAAACTCCCACAGGGACTCTCTGATGTCTCCTAAAGGCTGAGACAGCATATTAGAAGCACCTGTCTTTTAGGCTTATTTTCATAAGGTTTTGGGGGAACATAACCTCCAAGACCTGTCTCTCTCGCTTGCACTTGACTCAGGTTGGCCAAAGGGGAACCACCAGAAATTGTGATCAGATAAGGCCGGTTTCCTGAGGAAACAGCTACCATCACCTACCATCATGCTGCTGTATTTCCCAAACACACAACCTATAGCTTACAAATTTATTGAAACAAGACCTCAAACACCATTCCCGCAGCCCTTTTAGTGACACAAGGGCAAGCTTGGCCCAGGGTACTGCCACTTCTTCTGCCTCTGAGACCACGCATAAGTTTTGAGGGGTTCGCATCGCACATGTCAAAACAGGGTTTTCCTCCTGTAACTTCTGGCAGAGCAGTCGTGGCCTCCAGACATCTCCAAAGAGTGCCAGATCCCTCCTCATCAGCACAGTGAGGTGTCAGGCCTAGGTCCAGGGATACCACCATCATCTCCACTCACTCCCACCAGCTTTCCAGCTGCTTGGGACCTTCAAGTTATGATCAGGGCACTAACTGACAGCAAAAGCAGGTACTTAGCCAGCCTCAGCCTTAGGGTACAATTCTGCTCTGACCAGCTACAGGCACCAATTGAGTCTTCCCGCAGCATATCTCAATGAGGAAGAGTGGTTATTGGACATGGAGTACCAGTGGCTCCTTGGATGAGAGCTGGTAAAATGGAATGAGGGGGTTTGATTTTCTTTCTGAAGCTTTGATAGTGAAAGCAAAAAACCCCACAAGTTTCCAGCAGGCTTTCACAGAATTTGAAATAGGATAACCAGTTCACCAAACGATGATACAAAGTGGAGATGATTCTTCCATCAACATCCCTCTTCCAAGAGCAACCTCCACCACACCAGTATCAATGACCAAGACGGGGGGAATTATGTTACTTTTTTTTTCCTTAATATATTCATCAAAGTCAGTGCTAATGGCATGGCTGTGTGCTTTATAGGGAAGAAGTATTTTGTATAAGATTGTATCATTTGTTGTGCCTTTTTGCTGGTCTAGCTTTTCCAGAATAAGAACTTCTTTTGTAACAGGAGCCGGCCACATTTGCCTTGTTACTTGTACAGCCTTTTTACAGTGTAGCATAGTCAAGAAGCATTATGAATAAAAGCCTTTCCCTATGAGTCACTTGTATAATTATTTCTAAGGCTGTAGTATCATAAGGACATGGTTTGACCTGTCACAAGCCTCCCTGATGGAAAACAAATTACTGTTTATCAGACCAGAGCTCATGTGACTTGGCAAAGTTGGCACCAGACAAGCACTTGCACTATCCCAAAGCTTTCGGAGTTTCTGCTTAAAAAAAAAAGAAATGAAAAAAGAAAAAAAAGAAAAGAGCAGGGAATTGGAGTGTCTGTGCTTGGCTGGACAGGGGCCATTTACAGAGACCATTTATGCTCTGCTCTCATCACTTAACGAACCTCCTGCTGTTGGCTGTGCCCAGCGTGCAGCAACAAACAAGTGCCCCTTTCAAGGGGCGAGCAATAGGAGTGTTCAGAAAGATGCTTTGTCCTATTCATGTCAGTGTATCAGCAACAAGAAACACGTTCCGTGTGTTCATTCTCGTTAACGGCTGGGAAACCACTGAGACTGACGGAGTGCTTAAATTGGTGAAGAAAAAGGCAGCCAGCCTCCTTCTCCAAAATCAGCGATGAAAAAGGCAGCCAGGCTCCTTCTCCAACGAGTTCTGTGCACAACTCCATACCAGAATAGCTACAGCCATGCCAGTGGGGCAGCAAAGCAGTGAACCTCACTCCTCTGATTCCCAGGGTTTCAGCAGGAATGTTGGAAACCTTTGACTTGGGAGCCAAGCAGATAGAGTTCAACATCAAGCAGAGGCTGGGGACAGTCCGATTATTGCACTGGTTTTTAATTAACTTATTGCAGCCCTGGTTGTAAACGCTTGTTAATGTAAATTAGAACTTTGCACTGACGGTGGGAATGTTAAGACTTAAATAGAGAGGATGTTTTTGTGCGTAATCTACAGAGAACACAGATTATTAAATGCATCTGGAAATGGTCACAACTTTCCATCTCTTGTTTTTCTCTCCTCCAAAGGAGTAATGACAATAATTATATACAGATAATTTACTTTATTTTGGGTTATTCTGGAGGAAGTGAAAAAGAAAACCTGTAGTTTTTATTAGCAGAGAAATTAGGCAAAGGGCCAGATGCCACATGCCCAGGGCTAGTTCATGAAAGGCTAATAGTCCTCTGCTATCAAAGGAACAGCCTCCTGGCTTGGTGACATGAAACCATTCCCCATCCTTTGCTCCCACAAGTAATAAAAGGGGAAAAAAAAAAGCAGCAGCCAAGCCCAGCACAACAACAGGGAGATAAAATATACACGGAGAAGGCTGAGGAATAATAAATGACTGTGTTCATTAAGCAGTTGCCACAACAGTCTTTAGCCAAGTTATCATTACACTTGGCAACACACTTTTTTTTTAGGTCATTCCCTGGTACTAAACCAACTTTGGAGAGGGAGTGATGAGGATTTGACTTACACTTTTGCAAACAAATGGCAATAAAAAAATGCCACTTAGTGTGGTTGCCCTGAAGAGACACCACCCAAAAGAGCTGCAGAAACTCCAGGCAGCAACAGGTGTGCAGCCACGTATGATAAACTATCACTTTTACAAGTGTGCTGAGATTATCAGATGGAGCTGGTCGCTGCTGGCAGGAATGGCTTGCAGGCATGCAACTGAGTGCAGAGTACAAGCCTGAGTCACCGCAGCCAGCGAGCAGCCAGGTCTAGCTGTCACCCCACCCAGCCACGGCACATCTCCACGTGTGCTCTGCCAACAAGCTGTCATCTCCTCCCTCTCTGTACCAGGAGAATCCTTTTCTTCTGCAACTATACAGCACTACAAAAACTGGCATGGGGCTGCCTAAAGGTGGAGATCCTGTGCCCCAGTAACACCTTTTCATCCTCTTCGTCTAAGTCTTTCAAGCTCATTCAGGAAGGATCTGTCATCAGGTGTCTAAAAGAAGATGTCCCAATCCCAGCTGGGACTCCTCAGAGTTGAGACGCAAGCAGTGGGCCTGCTCCGGCTCCTTTTGCCCAAACAGAGGTGGAAATTTTGCTATTGGAGCTAAATGAGCAGGATACAAGTCGCCTTTGTGATGCCCATCCTAATGCCCTTGTAGATGTTTTCCAAAACAACAACAACAACAAAAGAAACCTATCTACAAACAGAAACTCCCAGAATCCCAAGGAAAAACTCAGATCTGAAGGAGAATCCCTGTTCAGTACCCAACTGCTTTGCTGGGGTGGAAGGTGGGATGAGCAGAGGACTCAGCATCCTCCGGCTGCATCCCTTACCAGAGAGAGCACAAACCCAGCAAGCTGGACTGGTTTCCTCCCCAGTGGCTCAACACCCATCTTCTGACTTAAACATCTAATTAAGAAACTACAACTAACAGAGAGTACTTCCAAGAATCAATGTTAATCATATGCTGAACTATTTTTCCTGAACCAGAATCAGGTGGTTGTAGCTGACAGGATTAAACCTTCAGTAAGTAATTATTTCGTTTCTAATGCACTGCAATCACTGGAAAAAGATTTCATAAGCTTGGATGAACACCCAGTCATTAATTATAATTTTCCACGAGGCAAAATGAAGTAGCCATGATACCCAAACACCTGATTTTATCTGGCCTTAGCCAGATCCGCATTAGCAGCCACCATAGGAAAACCCACAAACCAGAAAATCAAGGCACACATACACAATGTGCAGACTGCCAGGCACCATCCAACGCACATCCTCCACCCCAACATTAAAAAAGATTTTAAAATATTAAAAAAAAGACATCCCAACGCATTCCAAAGAAGAAGCAACTGTATGTGTGGGTGTACAAGTATGCATTAAGAGCGGACCAGAAGGAATGATTTTATTAGATTTATGGATGCTTCTCATGGACCAAAGTGGCAGGTTGGGTGAAAGAGAATAAACTCTGTGCTTAAGAAGTAAGTATGGAGAGACACAAATGGGTGCACCGGAGGAAAGAACCTGTTCCCTGAGGTTTACTTTGGCAATGGAGTGGTAGCAGAATGTAAAGCTCAGGTGGTGCAACGTTTAAATGGAGTGGGTCAGAGGAGCCAGCAAATATCTTTCCCTCTCCACGGGGCTGCCAGTTATCCCTCAGAGAAGTCTCAGAATCATTAAGAGCTGGGTGTTTAACAAGCGTTGCCTTCAGAGTAATAAGTGTTTTGATACATGGGAAAAAACTTCTGAAGGAAATTCGTACCAGTGAGACTGAAGGAAAATAGTTTCCCTTCAGCTGAAGAAGGAGAAACACCTCAAAACAGCAGTAATGACCATCTGGCCCCACTGCCAACATTGGTGGTACCCTAAATCTCAGGCAACACCAGATAGCCACGATGCCTTTTAAATAAATTCTGGCACCAAGAGCAGCTTACCATCATTTTTGCAGGAAATGAAAACCTGGCTCTGTAGAAGGGAAACAGAAAAAAAAAAAAAGGTTTTCGCCAACAGCTGAAGATGTTCACCCAAAGATAATTTAGGCTTGACATTAAAGTAAATGTTTTTTCAAGTTTGTCCTGGCTCCCCAAGCAGGCTTATTCCTGATGCTGGTTAACTTCTGCTATTTACTGAGCACTCCTCATATGCCAAAGAGCAGCAGAGCGTTTGCTGCAGTTCTCTGGGGTCTGCACCTCTACCGAAAGATGCTTTGAAGTTCACAGCTTGCCTGGCTGCTCCCGCCCAATGCTACTCGCACCCTTGTTGACTCAGTCCTGTCATTAATGCCCTGGGTTCCAGAGCACCCTGCTGAGCTCCACGCAAGATGTGCAAATGTCAGCTATTAGCATTATAGCCTGTTTCAGCAGCACTTGGAGATGTTTTTCAAGCTCTGGGCCAGCAGCTGCCATAGTAATAGTCCTTGACCTAATTACACCCAACCCAATGTTAGCCCCCAGCCCTTACGGAAGTCACAAGATAGGATCATTTCCCAAAAGCCTCCCCAGCAACTTGGGAATGTGAAGGGAGTAACACAGAGGGCCAACAGTGGTGTAGGAAAGGAAAGGTGCAGGAAAGGAGCACAATTCAAGTCAAAACTATTTTTTTTATACATATTTGTTGTGATTTAGTCTTGCAGTTGTTTTTTGGTTTTTTGTTTTTTCCTTTCTATGGATTTGATTCTCATGACTGTTTGAGAAACACGATTAACCTGTATAGAGAGATACGGGCCCAGCTGGACGTACAATAAGGGATGCTGCAGGTGGGTACTGCTGCCCCCGTGGCACTCACAGAAGCTGTCAGGATGCAGCACCCAGCGTTCCCCACTAACACCCTTCACCCTGTGGTTTCTGCTGCCCAAAGCACCTCAAATCCCCCAGGCAGCCAACTGGTGGTGGTGGTAACTAAAACAAACAAATTGGGGAAAAAGCCCTCCCAGAAATGGGGTGGAAATTGTGCAGGGCAGGCAAGGATTCTCACCACTGGGAAAGCCCAAAGTGGTCAATGGGGACGTTAACCCCAAGGTGTGTAGAGCATAGGGCAATACTCCACTTTCCAGCTGCTTCCTCCAGGAAGGAGGTAAGATGCATCAGAGAGAAATAAGACTTCTTTTAGTGCAGCAAACCTTCATTTTGACAGGTCCATGCAGATACTGTGGGTTGGTCCATGGCCAGGTGCTTCCCAACCTAGCCCTTCTGCAACAACTGACAAGCTGGTAGCAGTACCCAGACCTTCACGCCGATTATGCTCAAGTTTCTTAGGTGACTTACTTAACACATGAGAGTTCCTGGGTCCTGGGAGGGTTTCCAAGGTGGTATGTTATATTATAAAATAAACAGAGATGCTAAAACAAGAGGATTAATTAGTACCAGCAATGTATGAGCCGAGTACAACCAACGCCCAAACCGAACTTGTAGTAAGGACTGCTGGTGGCCACCACGATTTTCCCTTCTTCTCCCCTCTCCAGCTCTCTCCCTCCCTCTTCATCTTCCTTCCCAGCCATCACCTCCCACACGAAGCCGCAGTGAAGGCAGCCAGCACACGGTGCCCAAAAGCTGCTGTACAGAGAAGGTCAAAGAACATCATTTGGTGACAAGGAGCTGCTGGGCTTAAGCATGTATGAGCAATTCCCAGTTGACTTCCTACGGGAAGAGACGCAAATATTTAATGTCAAGTGGACAGCTCTCACAGCTGCTTCTCTTTGGGCTGCAACCCAAGCCAGTCACTGCTGTATTTCCCAGAACTAACTTGGAAACAAGCCTCCACCAAAATTAAGCCACTTGTTTCGATTTCCTCTCTGCTCAGCTGCCTGTGCCTGCTTAGGGCTGCAGTATCCTGCAACCAGCAGTGCCTCGGTCATAAATATCTATGTTTTCAGCTAAATTGTTTGCAATAAGAAAGTGTATCTCAGATACACCGTAATCTCAATCCTGATTCAAAGCTTCTCTTATTGAAAACATGGTCATGGAAAAATGACACAGATAAACTTCTACTGATTCTGGGGCTCATACGCTGCTGAGGATGCCTCTATCTTTTTGTGTGTGTGTTTGTTTCACCTTTTCTAAGAGATGGGTGATTCAGCCATATTTACAACAGTTTGTGGTACTGAACTACCTGACTGCCTGTAGTGTATTTACTCTAAGAACTGCTAAACAATACAGGGAAATAATATAAGGCCATAACATAAGAAATACAGGCATACACAACACAATCCTATTGTTATTTCCATTTTCAAGTTCCCAGTACAAAATTGTATGAAACAAGGTCTAGGTGTAAAGAGATAAGGACGAGGGGCAACAGGCACAAGCTGGAACAGAGGAAGTTCCACTCAAATATGAGAAAGAACTTCTTTCCAGTGAGGGTGCCAGAGCCCTGGAACAGGCTGCCCAGGGAGGTTGTGAAGTCCCCTTCTCTGGAGATCTTCAAGACCTGCCTGGATGCAGCCCTGAGTGATGTGCTCTAGGCGTTCCTGCTTTAGCAGGGGAGTTGGACCAGATGATCTCTAGAGGTCCCTTCCAACTCTGACAATTCCGTGATTCCATGATTCCATGATTTCAAGCAGCAAAGCTTCCCAGGGCTGGCAGAGAACAGCTCCATTGCAGCTAAGCACTGCCAGAACCAGCCTAAAATCATCACAAACCTGCAGCTGACCATGGGTTTCTAAAATATAACTAAGAATCAACTTAGATTAGTTCTCCTCCTGCCCCTGAAGGATGCCGAAGCGGGGTGCAGGCACTAACCCTGGGAGTTCTGGCCCTGGCAGGTGGCTGAGCGTGGCAGCTGGGTTCTCCCTGTCTCCATCAGAGAACTCCTCTGCGATACCCAACCGGGATCTCATTTACTTCCTGAAACTTCTATCAAAATTAAAAGTTACTTGGCGGCTTCAGCAAGCCTCTGTAAGGCTTTCTTACGTAAAGATTGGAATCGTTTTGCACAATTAACAGCAACCACACGTAGGAGGGAAATTGCAGTTATCTAACACCGCGCTGCAACGAAACAGCAACTCGGAGCAGGAAGGGAAGGTGACAGCTTCAGGTGCCAAGAGACTCTCAGGTGGGAAGAATGCAATTATCCCAACAGAAATAGGAGCTGAGCATTCAATTTTTGTACCTGGAGGCAGAGATATTTCCATGCTGTGACTCACACACTGCTTGCACAACCACTGCTGATTCCGGGTTGCTCTTCTTCAGACCTAAAACGGACCCTACCATTTTCTCTCAGTTTAGCACTCCTCAGCTTTTTCAAAGCACAATTACATCATGAAATGTCTGAAACCTATCCTTGCTTTCTATTTTATTGCTGGCTGAACTCTAGTGCTCACAGAACCAGGCATATCCAGCCCCCGAGACCCTCTCTATCCCCCAAAAAGCCTTAATGGAGACAGCTTTGGGACCTCCCGTGAGCCGCCAGCCCGCGGAGCCGCAAGGAGCATGCGAGAAATCGGAGACAGCCGTAAGAGCAGTGTGGCTGGTCTAGTATCACTTTCTGTATGGGAACCACGTGGTGCAGCTTCACTCACCGGGGTATGGCTCAGACTTATTTTCATTTTTCAAATAGAAGAGCTCGGTTTTAAACCTCATGTTTTCTTCTAACAGGTTCTCAGGACTATAAGCAAAATAAAGCACATGCCAAATGTAGCACGTGTTTCAATTCTTGCTTTATGAATCTTCTGCAGTCACAGGTTCAATTTGAATTAACTGAATACTGAAATATGTTGTATATAGCATGCACTGAGGCAGAAATGTTTGATTGGAGAAGATAAGAACTTAACTCATCTGGAAGAAAGGCACACTTTACCAAACTCTGAAATTTAGTTGCATATTGGAGCTTTACATAAGGAAGAAAAATGGAAGAAATACTTCTGTATAGATCATAAAAGAGACCTTTATACCCAGGCACTGTTTCAGACTGGATCCAGTGCTTTTAGAGGAGAAGCAGAATGAAGAACTAAGGGGCCCATAAATGAGCCAGTCTATGGAAATGCAAGCCCTCTTTTTCATTGCTTTAAGAGGGAGAAATGTGCACGTATTGGTAGCAGGTCTAAAACTAAAAGCAGCAGGTTAGATCACAGAAACACAGCTGTATCCATCCAGTCTCTGATTGACCAGAGCTGCCAGGGGACTCAGATCTGGGTCTTGGCATTTCCAGCCTGATTGTCCTCAACTCAGAGTGTGCAGACTCAACTGAGTGTGCAACTCAGACTGCAGAGGTCAGTGCTTTGGGTCAAAACCACATCTATTGCAATAGGTGTGGATCTTGGTGTAAATACAGCAGTCTGGGGCATCTTATCACTTAAGCATCTGGTATCTGATTAATGCTATTCATGATGGGTTTGCACAGATTCACCACTAATTCACAGTCCCACTGCAGCTTCCACTCTCTTGACATTTGCTTGGCTCAAACCTACGGATGGTGTATCTCGGGTGTATACAACACTGAACGCCAATACACAGATACATGCAGTAAACCTAACTGTTTCTCCAAGTGTGGAAGAAGTCCTATGATTCCCCTGTCTCCAAACGGACAACATTGCTGATTCAGCCACTGCTGATTTGAAATCTTCATTCATATAGCACCATTTAAACGCAGTGCAATTCTTACAAGCAATAGATTTGATAAGTGAGCCCCAAGGTCACAAACCCTTGTCATTTGGACATAAGCCACTTCAGACTCTGAAAAGGGCTGGCTACTGGGCTGATGCACAAGCCCTTCTCTAACTTGGGGATGGGAAAAAAAGAATATAGCAAAATAACTAGGAGACCTGACCTTTCTCAGGTAAAGCATAGCTTCATCTACCGGGTCACGCCAGAAGTTGAACCAGAACAGTTGCAGTGAGCGGGGAAAAGCTTTGGTGCACACATCCAGGGCCCGTCCTGTCTGACATCTGAGGAGCAGGTGACCAGTCTCAACACACCACCGAGCCACCCCCTGCCCAAACGCAGAGCTCTGAGCCCCCTCTTCCTTGGCACCTATCCCCGACAGCTGCTGAATGACAGCAAGATCTCACTGCAGAGCACCCCAAGCCCCAGGACCAGCAGCACAGGGGCATTTTTCAAGGCTCAGCTCACGCTGGGGGCTGAGCAGCCCTGGCAAACAAAGAGCAGCGTGGCTCCATCCCTCTCCTCAAATCACACCCAGAGGAGACGACGGAGCAGCTGAGCTGACAGGGCCCTTCCTCAGGAGGTGTGAGAGAATGACAGCGGGCAGGGAATGTCCCGAGGAGGAGGAGGAAGGCGTGGGGATGCCCAGACCGGCCGGGATGCCCAGCGTACCCGGGGAAGGTGGCACGGAGGCACGGCCGGCTGCCAGGGATGCTCTCCCGGCGCCGCTCTCCCTCCTCCGAACCCCCCACGGCCCAAAGGAGCCTCTTCCTCCTCCCACCCGCGGGTGGAAACCCCTCCCGGCAGCCGAGCCCCCGCGGAGCTCTCCCCCACCACCC
>NW_015091118.1:4992690-5024642 GCF_001431845.1 Calidris pugnax | reverse complement strand
CGCCTCAAGGATGGTGCGGGAGAGAGGTCGGGTCCTGCAGGCCGCCCACCCCCCCCGTCTGGAGTTGGGGGCTCCAGGGTGTCCCCGAGGGTCATAGGGTCGTAGTTTGGGTTGAAACAAATCGTATGAGGAGCGGCTGAGGGAGCTGGGACTGTTCAGTATGAGGAAGAGGAGGCTGAGGGGAGACCTCATCACTCTCTAAAACTACGTGAAAGGACACTGTAGAGAGGTTGGTGCTGGTCTCTTCTCACAGGTAATTAACAACAGAACAAAAGGGAACGGCTTCAAGCTCCAACAGGGTAGGTTTAGATTGAACATTAGGAAAGAATTTTTCACCGAAAGAGTGATAGGGCATTGGAACAGGCTGCCCAGGGAGGTGGTGGAGTCACCATCCCTGGCTGTGTTTAAGGGCCGTTTAGATGCTAATGGACATGGTGTAGGGGAGGACTTTGTAGAGTAGGGTAGATGGTTGGACTCGATGATCCCAAGGGTCTCTTCCAACCTAGACGATTCTATGATTCTATGATTCTATGAAAGGGACCTTTAAAGATCACCTGGTGCAACCCCCCTGCAGTCAGCAGGGGCATCTGCAGCTAGAGGTGGTGGCTCACAGCCCCCTCCAGCCTGACCTTGAGGGTTTCCAGGGATGGGGCATCTGCCGCCTCTCAGGGCAAGCTCTGCCAGTGTTTCACCACACATTATAAAAAAAATTCTTCCTTATTTCCACTTCTTTTAGTGTAAAACCATTGCCCCTCATCCTATTGTAACAGGCCCCGCTAAAATGTCTGTCCCCATCTCTCTTATAAGCCCCTTTGAAGTACTGGAATACCACTATAAGGTCTCCCCAGAGCCCTCTCTTCTCCAGGCTGAACAACCCCAATTCTCCCAGCCTCTCCTCACAGGAGAGGTGCTCCAGCCCTCTCATCATCTTTGTGGCCTCCTCTGGACCCGCTCCAACCAGTCCATGTCTTTCCTCTGTTGAGGGCTTCAGAGCTGGATGCAGTACTGCAGGTGGAGGACACCAGAGCAGGGCAGAAGGGTAATGGAAGATGGGGAGGCAAGAGGGCAATGGAGAGGATGGAGGCCTCTTGTATTGCAGTTTGCACCCATCACCTTTGGGCCTCTTGCTGGCAACCGCTGAGTAGAGCCTGACTCTGTCTGTCCTACATCCCCCATCAGATGTTTGCACATCTGGATTAAACCTCCCTGTGTCATTTCTTCTCCATGCTGAACAGTCCCAGGTCTCTCCCCCCAACCTCATCTGGCAGATGCCCCAAGCCTCTAATCTACCAAGCACCCTCTGCTGTGGCATTTCAAAGTGTTTGGTCCCCACTGTCCCATCTCAAGTCACTTTTTGCAGGAGTCAATGAGTAGCCTTCACCTTTAATAACCCTTAATTGACTTTCCCCCTTATATTTTTCCAGTTGCTTTCTGAACCTCTGCAAGATTGGAGCATCCTCAGCCCCCTCAGATCAGGAGTTACAGAGGTGGCTGCCCACTTTGTAAAGAGCCACCTCTAGTGCTTTGCACGTAGGCCTCCCATAGCTCAATACTGCTTCTGCCAAAAGGGATCAATTGTTCCCTTCTCCACTCAACTCTCCCTTTATAAAACCATTACCCTGTCTGCTTTCAATTGTCCTTTCTATTTTTCCAAGCTATAATCCAAGGAAATCATTCCTCATCTGGAAGCTGTTCTACCACACTGATTCCCTTTCTTGTTCTGTCTGTGCTGTTCTTGTGCTGGCCCTGGAAGGAGCCGGGGGATGTGACTCACCCTGCATTCCAGATGCAGGTGCCCCAGACATTTATGGAATGGTACTAAGCTGCTTTCTGGTTTGCCCTGTTCTTAATTCCTGCTGGTTCCTAATATCCAGTTGCCTTTCTGCTCACTAAAGACTACTCAAGTTAACGTTGTCATTAAACTATTAAAAGTAAGATCCCATTTCTGAGATGCTTAGACAGTATGATGTACATAGGGCTAGGATTGCTTTTTTCCACAAGTACTACTGTAAATTTATCAGTACTAAATTTTATCTTTTTATCACTCCTTTTTCATGCCACACATACTTATGATTGTCACTCAACTGGGTCATCCTTTTTCACACCACTTACAGAAAGCAGTGAAGAGCAAGGGTCCTTGCAGCACCCCATGAGTGAGTTTCAACAAGAAATGTGGCTACTCATTTCTGTCTTTTGACTCATTTCTGTTATTGACCTTCCTGTCATCCCATGATAATTTCATTGCTTTAAGAAGCTTTAACTAAGGACCTTGTCAAATGTCCTATGGAAATGTAAACAGGCTATATTCATCCAGGCCTCTTATGTGTAAGTTGAGTCCTTCAAAAACGTCTCTGAGGCACAATTTTCTTTAAGGAAAAAAAAAAAGGCATCGATTCTTCCATGATCTGTTTTGTTCCTTCGGACACTTTTCTTGTTTGTGGTTTTTTGTTTGTTTTGTGGTTGTTTTTTTTTTAACAGTTTCATCCAGATTGTGTTATGTGGGTGTCAGAGCTGCTTATTCCTCTGGAAAATTTGTAGAGATTGATCTTTGCCTTTTGAACTTTTGGTGCTAGGACAGGTACCAACTGCTACCCCAATTCATAATCCAGATTCTTCACAGTCGAGGGCCTGTAGTGCTCTCTGGAGAACATGCCTGTCCTGGAGACTTGTTCGTTTTCTTCCTCTGTTCATTTTGTTGCTTTGCTCTCTGTTCCTGCTGGTCCTTCAGCCCAAGACAGATGTTGTCCTTCAACACAGGCTTCAGGGCATGGGGCTGCCTGCACCAGGCCAGCAATGTTACCCGCAGTGCTTTACATTTTCTGTGATGCTTCACGCTCTCTGTGGCTGGCTGTGTCACCCGGGCAAGTGGTGGTGACATCCAGAGGCCCTGAGGACCTTCGGAGGCTTCATTCTTGTTTCGCAGTTGCCATCCAGCTAAGAAGTGTGCCAGATGAAATAAACCATGCCAGAAGGTTCAGACAAATAACCAGATTTTTATTATCTTTGTAATCACTTTGGCTGGATAGTTTCTATGGTCAAAAGATAGTTATGATTCTGTTTCTAGAAAGTCAGACGCTGCTCTAAAAGGAAAGTACCAAATAATTTCCTTTATTAACCGTGTATGTTTAGGTGAAAGACTTTAATTTTGTATGTGTACAGAGAGCAAATGTTCTGCGCAGACAGACAGTAGTTTTGCACAGAACAGGAGACCTTAATTTTAATGTTTACAAAACCGAAAGATGAAAGGGTTTAGAGCATCTGGTTTTGCCAGCTCAAAGGGAAGACATAGAGAAGGAGTCTGTAAGTGTTTATTGCTTTGGTGCAACTCCTGTTTGGGCTCAGTCCTGCAGTTCTACCTCACCTGTGTGCTCTTAAATGACTGGGGAAAACAAGGAACCAAGAAATAACAGAAACATCCAAGGAACTTCAACATATTGGTTAACTGGACGTTAGTCCAGGACACCGTTAAGCTACAATAAGAGTGATGGGCAGTAAAGTTCCCTACATTTGAACATACTTCATAATACAGAACTGGAAATAACATTAAAAAAAAAAACAAAAAACCCAACCAGCAACTTGAATTTACATTAAAAATCAAATTTGGATAAACAGCTTCACAGATGTACTTGTTCTGGAGTTCCTCTGCAAGAGCTGTAGCTGACGTGAGCAGGCAAGAGTGAGCACAATCTAATTAAAAATGAGCTATAAATATTCAAGTATCTGTAAAACATGGCCTGATTCTGCCTGTCTTCCTCACAGAACACAGAGATCAGCCTCCTGATGGCTTCGGTACAGGCAGGGAGTGAGGTGCTAATCGTGCAAAGAAGAGATACAGAATCAGGACCACAACGAGCAGCAATGACAAAATAAACTAACTTTCTCAGAGGTTGCTCAGGGCTAGATTTTTAAAGGGATTAACAAAAGCTGCTAGAAACCAACAGCAGGGGCACAGCTGAACTCCATCAGGTGCTAAAATATATTGGTAGGTCCCTAAATGCCTTTAAAAATCTGTCCGCAGAGCACATTTTTCTCTTTTAACAGGAAAAAAAAAAAAAAAAAAGGAGAATCGCTTAAGTGTCAGTGAATTCATTGAACCAGACTTTGAGAAACCACAGGGACTTCCACATTGACACCTGCTCCTTCAGAAGCTGGCATGCTTGGAACAGTCCCTGGTGGTATTTATTCCTTAGCATGAACCCCATGATTCTGCACAGAGTGCGTGGATCCGTGCTGCCTGCTCCTCACTCCCGTGGATAAAGCCTTTGCAGCTCGTGTGGATGCCCAGAGGGGTGCTGCTCTGCTGCCAAATTTGATCCTGGACAAAGCTCAGCTGGAATCTGGAGGAGTGGAAAGGGTGATGGGTGGGACGTGGCTCTCGGAGCTGAACCCTACAGCTCATGGTCACTTTGGTGAGCGCTGGCTACAGGGTGGGACTATCAGCACACGTCTTCCTCCAGTTTTATTAGCAGCATGTCATGAAATCCAGTGCGTCTCTGTGAACGATGCTAAAAGTGGGGATTTACAGGGAATCTGCTAGAAGTGCACTTTTGTCATGCAGAGCCGTATAATGGATCCTGTTTCCTCGGCGAGTGACGAGGCAGAAGAAGGTTAATGCTGTTGACAGCAGAACAAGTCCAATGAAAAATGACACTGCAAGTATCAAGCTGGCTTCTCCAGAACTCAAAGTTCTGCCAAAAAGGTTGTCCCCTTTGCTGTCATAATCTGTTAAAAGAACAGTAGTTAATAAGAAATCTATGCATAAATCTGAAGAGTTTTAAATGATATTTTAAAAAATCCTTACCCTTTGCAGTGGTCCTATTTTTTGCAGTTTTTGTATCATATGCTGCAGTCGTGACTCCTCCTTCTGAAGGAGCTTTCCGCTCTGCATGGAGACAGAAAAAGCATGGTTAAGTTGAAAACCTTAATAAACACCTGTTCCTTCTGGAAAAGTATCCTTGATTTTATTTCATTCATTCTGCCTTGTTGATCTGAACAGAAATCCTGATTAGATGAGCACAGCTATTGCTCTGGGCAGCCCCATGAGCAACATCCTCCTTCTCTATAGGCATCTCTGTTACTTCACTACTTACTGTGGTGATAGCATTAGAGGTGATGGTTTTAAACTGAAAGAGGGTAGATTTAGATTGGACATAAAGAAGAAATTTTTTATGATGGGGGCGGTGAGATGCTGGAGCAGGTTGCCCAGGGAAGTTGTGGATGTCCCATCCCTGGAAGTGTTCAAGGCCAGGCTGGATGGGACTTTGAGCAATCTGGTCTAATTGAAGAGATCCCTGCCCATGGCAGGGAGTTTGGACTGGATGATCTTTAAAGCTCCTTTCCAACTCAAACCATTCTATGATTCTATGATTCAGTCCTGAATTTGTTTGCTTATTTGAAGTTTCATGGCCCGAATGAATAGGTAATTATAAAATAAATTCACCTTGTCCAAGGAAGGAGTATTTTTGCTACATTTGGCCAATAATTTGTCATCCTGCTGCTACAGAGTTACGGGTTGCAGTCTCTGCAGAGGAGTTCAGCAAGCAGAGGGGGGACACAGGCAGGAGATGCTGGACCCAGGTGTTAAGTGGAATTATCTGATGTGAAGAGGCTCACAAAGCACTTCTGACTTCACTCACTAGTGGTGGAAGGGAGCAGCACCACTCAAAAAGTTGACCAACTTTTTTTAGTCAAAAGATCACCTATTTCTTGGACAGGATGAACCGACATTTTCTGGTGCATCTTGTATCTATCTCAGGTGGTCTCTGCTCATGCAGGAAGGAACTTGAATAGCCCCATGAGCCAGCAGGGATTGGAGGAAGGAACAGCACCGTGGCAGACTGCAAACCCTCCCACACACCACATGGCAGCAAGGCTCAAAAAATAGCTTTGCACGACCTGTGGGTGACTAATGTCTGCCACTGTCTTAGAGGGGCTCTTGTGAAGCACCAACTGGTTTTAAGTTGCAGATTGCAGCAAGGACTACTGACTTTGCCATGTCATTAAGGGTGTTTGTCCTGTCCCTAGACAATGCAAACTGGCCATGGCAGTAATTTACACCTTCCCACCAGCGCGCAGGGTGCAGCAGTGACATTTGCTCTCTTCCTTTTCTCCTGCCTTCCATCCGATCTGCTGTGATACCACCTCTGGGCCCTAGGACATGTTTCTGATACTGCACCTGATTTATTGATGGTGTAGGTCGTCTCCATGCCAGCATGGATGTGATCGGCTACATGGCAATGCAGAAGCCATGTTCCAGGGTTTTCTGCTACAAGCTCAACTGTCTGGAAAGTCCCAGGGAAAAGGTCGTACACGTCTCCTCTGTGGTCCTTATCCGTCTGGGGAAAAGGAAAACCAGCATCGTAAGAGTTTTACCTCAAAGACACCCCATGGGTACTGAAGTATTCCAGTTAGACTTTGAGCTCCTCCAGGCAGATCAAATACTTCTTGTTATATGTTTCTAGTAGGCCTCATCCAGGTAAACTGAGGCCTGTGGACACCCCTCATTTAATTAATTAATTAACGACAGGACACCCCTCCTGAGGACTTCAAGTGCTATTTAAGCACAGGCGTTTCTTTCAAATACCTATTTTTCAGATAGTCCTGCCGGTGTCAAGTTAATACAACATAAAACCATATTGTAAGCAGGTATAACTCTGATTTTCTCCCTGTATCTTCCCTTATACCCATGGATATATATTTTGACCCACCTCATCGCGTCCTTTAATAGTGACATATATTCATGTTTCATAACAGGTTCAGAGTGGTGGAAGATTTGCAGGGATCTCACTCATTTTGCATTTCCTCCACATGCAAAACTCTCACTGCCCTCAGCACCAGCCCTGCTCTCTGTGCCCAAGCTGCACAACCACGCTAGCACTCAGACTGTTCTACAGAAATTTCCCATCACACTATAAAGGTTTTACTTTGAATAATTTTACCAACCTTAAAGATGAAGGTCTGTGCATGGAAGTGGACTGTATGTACATCCACTTCGTTGCCCATTCCTATCAAATACCAGTTTGTCCTATCACCTTGGTTCATCGTTAGACCCAGGAGACCGTTATAAATCTTCCCATTGATTGCTGGAAGAACGAAATAGGACTGATTAACAACTGGCCATGGTAGGGGTGATGATAACCTCCACTTCAGGAACCCTTCTCATTTTCTGTCCGGGGAGAAGGGGTGCCCAGGCAGAGAGGGGACCCACAAGCATGGCCAGGGCAAGAGCTCTCTATAGCAACTGCTGCTGCTGCAGGGAGACAGTCACATTTTTGTTTCAGTTTCCAAATCATCTAAGTGCACAGCATCACCTATTTTTCTGTCTTGGAAAGCATTTGACAGCTTTTTTACTGGCTGAGATCAAACAAACAGGATTTATGCTGAGAAGCTACATGGAAAAAGAGGGAATAGAGTTATTGCCTAAAATGGGTACCGTCTGTAGAAAGAGAAGTTTGCTTTGCCAGGGCTGTTCCTGCCCTGATACAGCCTGTTCTGCCTGGCTCCTGGGCTGGCTGCCACTACAGGCACGGTTTTAAAATGTCATCTTTATGCTCCTACAAAAAAAGGCCACAGCTCCCAAACGACAAGGGAAGTCCGGCAGGGCAGCCTCTTCCCAGAAGTATCAGATTAAACTATCTTGTTAGAAAAATATCTCGGCTGGGCCTCATTAAATCTTTTTGTTTCCAGAGTCGCAGCTTATGAAGTTGTCACGTGGTTGGGTAATTGCAGGCTAAGTCCAACATCTTCCTAAAAGGGCTGTGAAAAATAAACCTCTGTCCTCTTGGCTGCTGCCACCGAGTCCTACATACCATGCATGCTGTTGCCTTCTACAAAGTTCTTAGTGGAATTAAAATCATCAGGATTCTTATGAAGGTATGTTTCAATATTTTCTTTCAAATACCAGGATTCATTTTCATCAAACACCATAAACAGAAGGGTAAATTCACGATCGATGTCCTTCCTTAGACCTCTTTCATCTAGAATTCCTTTTCTGCAAACTACAAGAGGCCCAATCAGACCGCTGTATGTGTCCTGAAATAAAATAAATATATGCATTACAAATTTTCTAGTTCATTCAGTTATGAAATAGATACAGATTGACTACAGATTAAATAAAGACAAAATTCCATTTTCCTGTCAGAGAAAATCATTACTCTGTCTGATTAGAGTTATCTTTCTCTACATGTCCCTATTTTAATGTACCAAAGCAATGTTTTGCTCTCATCCCAAATCAGTTCAACTACTCTTTAAGGAGGGAATCACATTACAAGGGTGTATCCCTGGGGATTTCAGTAGATTAAATTACTCAGGCATGTGCAACTGTTATTAAAGATGACAAAGCATCTAGCTGTGTAAATCATTCCTCTAGCCTGTGCTCCTCGCATAAATGAGAAGCAGGATCCTTTCAGAGACATTAGGCAAGACAGGAAGCTTTAGCCAAAGCAATGTAATCTATAATGACCATTTCTTGGTTACCTTCACAAAATTCGCTGTTGAATAATAAACCCAAGTGATGCAGTTGGGATCTGTTTTGCCAGGGCCGGATCGTTCTGGGACGTTCCACCTGTAGGTGTTTATTTCCCCTGAAACAGAGAGAATGATTTTATCAAGAGCAGCTGGGCATGAGAGGCTTTCAAGAGTAGGTAACTGAGATCTGCCACCCCCCTCATCAAAAAATGATCTGCATCAAAAATATCTGTGGAAGCATGCAGCAATGGGATATGGGTGTGATTCAGCCTTCCAGGAGGTCGATGAGGTTCCAGCAGTGTAAATGGAGGCAGATAGCCCCCAGAAAAGGAGATTGGCCAATAACACTGGGAACAGTGGCATCCCACAGAGGGAAGTTTGGAGATGGGAATCTTCATCGTTCTCCTTGGGAAAAACTTGTAGCAGATCAACGATCATGGATGCCGTTGCTTAAGATCAGTTGAAGATGTTGGGAGCCAAACTCCAGAACAAAAAACATTTTTTTTGGACTTTCTTAGTTGAAAAGAGCACAAAGATGTGGCAGTTGCCACTGCGACTTTGCAGATGGTGCTGCAGCAGTGTTTCAGCTCTGAGCCAGGAGAGGAGAGCTGAGTACCAGCCTGCTGACTGGGAGCAACAGGAGGGTCCTTTCCTCTTCCAGCAAAGACCCTGCTCCCCAGCCATCAATGGAGAAGCCCTGTCACTTCCTGAAAGCCATCGTCTCTGCCACATCCTCCCTGAGCAGAGATTCCCTGACCTCTGATTTTAAAAAACAGAACAATCTGATGGGGAAATTATCTATTTGGGTGAGGATCAGTTCTCTACACTGAACACACAGCTACGTTCAGATGAACCGCTTGTGCTGTGTTTCCCTGCTTAGTTTTTTTTGATGGTACTGCTGGGAAAGGTAGAAGACCAAGATGTGATCAACACCTTGCCCTTTTAAGAGGTGGAGAAATGTTGAACCAGGCAGTCTCTGGCCCAAAAGTCTTCCAGGGTGACAAAAGCCAAGAACATACAGGGACATGGTATGAGTCAGGGGAAAACAAGGAAATCACAAGACTCTTGTCTTAGTACAGCCACAACCCAACAGCTGCCGAGAGCTGTGGGCATCAGGGCAAAGGGGAATTTTCAAGCTTAAATGGTTGTGAAGCGACTGACCCCAGTTTTGTGTCACCAAGCCACTACACCGTTTTGATGAATCATGCAATAGTGGGGTTTATTGTACAGCAATAACTTAAAAAAAAAAAAAAAAGCAATGGTGACTCTCAAATGTCATACTGTATGAGATGAGTCTCCCATAAATGTTGCAATATTATTTAATCTTATAGTACCTTCTATGTGTTACAGCATGGGGTTATGCACTTCAGCAGAGATCAGAAAGGCTCTCAAGACACAACACTACACTGATATGACAGAAAACATTGACAAGAAACCCATCAATCTCAGAGGCATTCATGCCTTGGAGCCTGGTCTTGGTCCTTCACCACTTTATTGCTTTTTACTCCTCACTTCAGGATGTTTGGAGGCTGTAGCTGGAAAAATCTCCACTCTACTTAAAACCTGAGACACTTCAGATGACATCAAAGACCAATCTCTGATGAAGAATAACTCCTGAAAAGACTGATAAAGAGAAGAATGGATGTTTGATCCCTCTTTGCTGCTGCACAAGTGGAGGAATGGACAGGGAGAGGACAAAGCTGTGGTTGCTCAGAGCTGGTTTGGCTCAGGCTACTATGGATCTGCTCCCTGCACCTCTTTGCCTTGCCTCCCACGGTCTCTTTAGGAGCTGGCAGTGCTCTCAGGAGCACGATTTGGCAGGCCATAAATCTGACAGATGACTGGTTCAGGATGTAATAGGACTAGATGGACCCTGAGGAGTCTGAGGGGTGAGCAGTCCAGCCTGGCTGAGGAAGATAGTGAGGGTTTCTGGATGATGACAGTGGGGACTGAAATGCCCAGGAATTGTTTTGTGGGGCTTGCTTTCCATGTGAACTGCTTCTTCCAAGCTCCTAAGGAAAATTCTGTCCTTAGACCTTGCTGAAGAGCCCTTTCCTTTGGCTTACTGACAAATGCAGACACCTTCCCTCTGCTAACTCACCCCAAGCCTGCTCCCATGTGGACACAGGAGACATGACAGTAGTGTTCCTGATGTTACACCTCCACCGTCAACAGAACAGCATCGGCAGCAACATGGAGCAAATAACATAACAAGGGAATCACCAGAACCAGCTCTTTTTCTTTATCCTTCTTTTTTTCTTTTTCTTTTTTTTTTTAGTATGTATTAGCCACAGGTTCATCAAACTCCAGCAAGGCAGAGGCTGGCTCACTTTTGGCCCTGAATTTGGGATTGTACTGTATCGATACAGCTACCTACAGGAAAGAGATTTCAGCTTTCAGAGAGGTTTAGTTCATCAGAATTTCTTTTCATTTAGTTTCACACTGAAGGTCGCAAACACTATGAAAAAAATTGCACGGGTGATGGAAAGAAAGGGTATGTACATTTTGCATTGACTGCAACACCTGGGTTTGAGTTTGACTTCCTACTAGAACATAAAATCCAAGATAAAAATTGAAGTACAAAAATTTTAACAGGCAATTTTGTATATGAAAAATCTCAGTGCTGTGAGAACTATTTGCCACTATTTTCCTCACTAGAAGCTGAGGGGTAGTTGTTACGCTTCTTCAAAGACTTTTACACCAAGTGACAGTGACATTTTGCGTGTTGTGCATCAGCTCTGAAAGCAAATGCCAATTCTGTGTAGATCAAGGGAGAGGCAGAGTTAATGTTGCCAACTGCAGCTCTACCAGTGGCTCAGTTTTTAAAACCTCTGGACCAAATGCAACGCTGGCTTATGCTTCTCTTGCCGTGACTATGGGCCAGCTTCTGCTTATTTTTGGAGGTTGTCCAGTGATATTTCATTCCTGTTCCTGCCCCTGATAGGAACAAAGGTTCATTCTCTGCCACAACATGCTCATTTGATCAAGAACCAACATGTATAACAGCACAGAATTGTGTTTGAATAAACGTTGAGCGGATTATACCTGGAAGAACATATAGGTATGTGCAAACTTGAAAGAGGGATTGTCATTCGTATGTTAAAATACAGCTTTTGTAGCTCAAAGGAAAAAAATAAAAAAAAAAAAGAGAGCCTTACCAGGGAGGGTAATCGGTGTATCAGGTTGTTCTTCACAACCTACTTCTTCTATGCCATGTGCACTTATGGAATAAGGCCTGCTGGCTTTGTTCTTAAATACTATCAGGACGGAGTCACCAACCTCAGCATGGAGTAGAGGCCCTAGATAAAAACAGAAGATGCTGGTGATTAATGCTGGTTTTCTGAATTCAACAGACTTTGAATAGTGTGACCTAGGAGAGGAGCCAAAGTTTTTCTCCAAACCCTCGAGCTTTTCTAGTCTTTCAGCAAAGCTGTCAAAATCAGTTTGTTATCTCAGCTGAGGAAAAGCTCCGTATATATAAATTATCTTTTTTCTTTTTTGTTTATGAGAAGAAATGTTCACTCTGGAAACACATCTTTGGACAGTTTGCTTTTAAGGAAAATTCTTGTGGATGCTTTTGGTATCTTGTTTTATTTCTTAAACTGCTAACAACTTGCGCTTTTTTAAACTATCTTTTTTACTTTTGTACTGCAAAAAAGGAAATGTCAAATATATTCCCAGAGTGTGTTGACTACTTTATGACCAGCTATTGCCCACTTCTCACCCTATAAAAAACATGAGCCAATGGTTATTTTATGACATGCGTAAAATTTTATCTTGACCAATTTCAGATATTGGGCTTAATATTGCCTCTTATATTGCCCCTTAATATTGACTTAATCCTTCTTCAGGAGTCTCTCCCACCTCACATGCTCTGATGTTAAGGTGAATCCTGGAATTGCCATTTTGACATCCTCCATGTTACTACTCCTTAGGAAACTCCTTATTCATATTTGAGAATGAATTCTCTGATTTGGAAAGTATCTTTACACTCAGCAATTATACTAGTTGGGTGTAAAATCACTGATGCCCTGGAATAGGCATGAATGTTCCTTGTTTTCCATGTTAACAAAGGTGGAAAACCTCTTTGGTTTTAAAAAACAATCCTCTCACATATCAGGCTTGGTCTATGAACTACTTGCCCAGGATTTCCAAGTGTTCCTCCTCCTCTGTCCTCACTTTGCGCTGTGTGAAGTTGCCGTTTGTGTACTCCCTGTAAACCACCTTCTTGTATTTTGAACCGATCATATCTTCCGCTTGGCTCAGGAAAACACGCCCGTAGCTGCAAAATAAAAAGGCAGAAATTAAAAGCTCCAAACTGTACACACCTAAAGGCTGGCAACTGCTGTGTTATTCATAAGACATGTGGTAAGAACACATGGCTTGGTCCATGTGCTGATTGGTGCGAAGGCCTGGGTGCTGCAAGAGATTTTAAACAAATAATAACAGTGATAATCCTCACTAAATGCACACCCTCTTCTAACAGGTAAATCTGAGGATATATTTCACTCATCACAAACTTCTTGGGAACACAGATCCTTCACCAGAGCTGTCAGAGGAGAGATGAAGTTCACGTTAAGAGTGGGTTTGGCCACTCTCTCCAGCTGCATCCTCCACTCCAGTGGAAGATACTGCCTGTTCCTGCAGACCTGCATCCTCTTATCACAGTGGCTGCTTTCACTCTCTTGGCTATTAGTCAGCCACAGGAAGATGATAACCAAAGCCTAACCTTGCAAAAGCAAATCCCATCCTCTTGAGATAAGAGGGGTCTGCTTTACCCTGCTCTGCTGCCACTGTGTACTGCACAGGGCTGGATGTTCTCCCAGTGTGAAGATAAAGTGAGAAACGTATTTTCCCTTCTGCACCTGGCAGAGGATGGTTTTCTGTGCCCTCCAGGTTCCTGCAGTCACCCACACTTTATTGTCCATGCTCCTGTGGGATCTCAGAGGGCTGACTTGCCGGCAGAGGACACTCGCCACCAGCTGTGGAGGAGAGCCTTCACCCTCTTCCTGGAGCAGCTCTGTCTCCTGGCAGCTCATCTCCAAGGTGCCCCTGGCAGGGGAGTTGCAAGATTGGCTCACAACATAGTAAATAAAAGGAAGAAATGCCCCAGGAGTACTGCTTACTGTAGTAATACACTGTGTGTGCAACAGCTGCATTGGACAATGCGGGACTTAATATTTTCTTTAAACACACTTCATCACCTGTGGCTCCTCGGATATATTTTCTACTGACTCTTCCATACTCTTCCTCTTTACAGGGTGCAGTTTCCCAGCCACTTTTCTAAGGTTTATTTTTGAAATGTGATCCTTGTCCCTTTTCTGATTTCACCAAAGTGGTCTGAGAGGCTTCCCTATGCAATATGGGACTGGTAACTGGAACATGTATCTTCTGCCTGAGGAATAAGGTTTTTATTCCTTAGCACAGTGCAGCATAAGCATAGACATGATTCACCTGTGGCTGTTACTGCCTTCTGACTTTCCCAGGGGAGCCGGCAGCCACAGCACCACAGGGAAGCAGACTCAGAACCTCCCTACTGCATCTGCACTGCTTGCAGGGGCTCACGTCTGGGACAAGTACCTGGGTTTCTTCTCTATGAAAACCAGGCAAGTGGGGTGGAGAGACTGGGGAGAGTGAGGGAGGGAAAGGAGGAGGTTGTGGGGCATCACTGTGGGGGTGAGCCAGGGCTGGAACACACACATGGATTTAGGGACTTGGAAGCCTTCTTGGGTTCAACAGCATTATATGACACTCTGAGATGAAAACATTTCAAAATGTTGCCTATGAACTACTCTTGTCTGAGAGTTTGTCACTTTTTAAGTATGTTTTCTCTTATTTTGTTCAGGAAAGAGTGCCTCCTAAAAATTACAAGGCTGGCTTCATGAAAGGACACTTCAAAGTTCCCCCTCCTCTATGAGCATCCCCCATGCCCACAAGTTTTTTTTTGCTTTGGGTACCTTTCCTCATTACTGCTGATGTTGTAAATCTTTGGTGCCGAGCTCTTATTTGAGGCGTAGTCCCACTCCACCTCCTCCGCGGCGATGTAGTAGAGCCTCATGGCTCCAAGCTGCTGCTGGGCTCGGGTGGTATTACGGCAGCTGCTCACCTCGTAGAGATGTTTCATCCCACCCACAAAGTGATCAAAAGTCCTGCAAACCACTTTGAATGTGCCTGGAAAGGAAAGCACATGAGATTTAGGCAATTAAAAAAAAAAAAAAAAACCAAACAAAAACCCCCCAACTTAAAAAGCAGCTTGGCAAATTAGTGGATGAGAAGCTCAACATGACCCAGCAGTGCGCGCTGGCAGCCCAGAAAGCCAACCGCGTCCTGGGTCGCATCAAGAGAAGAATTGTGGCCAGCAGGTCACGGAAGGTGATTCTGCCCCTCTACTCTGCGCTCGTGAGACCCCACCTGGAGTACTGTGTCCAGTTTTGGAGTCCTCAACATAGAAAGGACATGGACCTGTTGGTACAGGTCCAGCGGAGGGCCACGAGGATGATCAAAGGGATGGAGCACCTCCCCTATGAGGACAGGCTGAGAGAACTGGGGTTGTTCAGCCTGGAGAAGAAAAGGCTTCAGGGAGACCTCATAGCAGCCTTCCAATATCTGAAAGGAACCTACAAGAGAACTGGCAAGGGACTCTTTGTCAGGAAGTGTAGTGACAAGACAAGGAGTAATGGTTTTAAGTTGAAAGAGGGGAGATTTAGATTAGATACCAGAAAGAAATTCTCTCCTGTGAGGGTGGTGAAGCACTGGAACAGGTTCCTCAGGGAAGCTATGGATGCCCCATCCCTGGAGGTGTTTAAGGCTGGGCTGGATGGGGCTTTGAGCAACCTGGTCTGGTGGGAGGTGTCCCTGCCCATGGCAGGGCGGTTGGAACTCGATGATCTTTAAGGTCCCTTCCAGTCCAAACCATTCTATGATTCTATGAAATTAGGTCCCGTGCCTTGTACATCTCTGATCTGTCCTGAAACAAACCGAACCTGTGATGCTCTATGGAAAACCAAGTGAGGGGATGAAGGGATGTTTACATCACTCAGAGACCACCGGCTTTGAAAAATTAGGGGACTGCAGGAGAAAATAGATGATAAAATGAACATGCACCGATCATCTCCTTCAGTCAACACGTGCTCTGTGGTCCTGAGACGTAAGAGGATGGGGTTTCAGGCTGACATTCACACACAAGAGTAAACATGCACATAAGACACTGCAGAATTATGGCCTCTAACTCCGATATTACAACAGGTTCTTCAACTAAAAGCCGAATGTGAATGCAGACACAAATGGAGATCCATAAATCAGCAAGTAACTTTTTGCTCCAGCAGAAAGATTAGCCTGCTCCATCCTGCTTCACTCAAAAACCTCCATAAATTACTTCTAACTATTTGAGTTAGATTAGCTTAGCCAAGGGAGCTTGGCAAAGCAATAGATTAGATGTCTGGCAGCAGGAACAAGCTTCACCAGTGCTGCCCGTGCTGCCCATCCTGCACGAGAAGATGCAGGAGGGGTGTGCATTGCAAACACCAATAAAGGTGTAGAGAGACAGGGTGTGTGTTTCAGAGACCCTGTTTCCTTGTCCTTGAGCATGGAGCTGCTGTGCCAGACTTGGGTGCATGAGACTCTCCACTGAGCCCCTGCAGTCACCTGGTGTAATCAGAATAATGGAGGCCTCTTAGAGACTTTGCAGTGCAGACACAGACCCCATTATGCAAGAATGGGGAAAGGGAAGATGATGCTTATAACCATTTGTTTATATGCACCTCTATATTGTAAAAAAGACTGACTTAAACCTGCAACTCTCTGACCCTTTGCTCTTCCTCCATGAAAGGCCAAACCACCATGGACCAGCTTTTCTGTAGCTCCAATGGTCAAAGTGGCAGTGGGAGCATCTTTTTACTTGTCAGTGACCAGATTTCAACATTTGTGCTCTCCTTCCTGTTTTCACAAGCAGAAGCTGACCACAATGATGTCAGTCCTGTGTAGCTCCACCAGCTAGGACATCTCTGGAGGAGGAAAGCACTTTCATAGCCACTTGAATGTGAGCCAGTGATGGAGCCAAAATTGGAAACATAGCTCCCTCCAGACTCCTTGTGTTTTTAGGGCAAAAGTGTTTAAAAAGGTACAATAAAATGCAGCTAAGGAAAATCACAGGCTTTGGTGATTGTAGAGATCTGATAATTCATTCCATTTCCCTTATTGCCAGTAGAAGGTTGGCTGGCATAAAATAATCTCCTACAACACATTATTTAGTGTGAGTCCTGCAGTGCAGTTTCATGACAAACGGTGGAAATGTATGGGATATACATAAGAAAAGAATCTGCTGTTTTATAGACACCAGCACCATAGGTCTAATACAAGGCCAACAGGTATTTCTATCAGGTGCCTCCAGCCAAGGATGGTCCTTGGCATAACCTTGCACAACTCTGATGACTCCGTTGATTTAAACAGGGGTACAGTAAAAAAAGTAACTTTGCATTCTTTGTCGTGAAGCTCATCTGCTATCTTCAACAAACAATTCATCCCCTCTAAGTTTGAAGAATGTATCACTGCATTACACATAAGAATTAAAAGTATCTTTTATGTACATGCTTCTGACGAAAGTCTTAAAGACTAAATATTACTGAAGTTCTAAAATACCTTAAATGATGCTGACTATCTGCATAGCAGTGAATGTTATCTTTGCTTAGAAAAAAACCTGTTTTGAGAGTTATGGAAACTCTACAAGCATCCTGTTAGCATCCCTGCTGCTTTGCCTGTCCCATGTCATCAAAGCCTCAGCTATTTGGTGCGCACACATATTTGATCTACAGCACCTTACCCGGAAAGTAACCCAGCCCGAATAACCAGCTACACAAGGTCCCGGTGGTCCCCACATTTTCAGGCTCCCTCATGCAGAAAAGAGCATCTCACCAACCATTATTTTGGCTGCTTGATTTCTGCACGTGCCACACCACCAAGCTAAGCTCAGGAACATACCCACACGGTCTGGCTGCATCAGCGCTGTCCCCGACAAATGAGGAAACAAGGCCAGCCCGTCCCTCGTCGTCCCTCGCAGGTCGATGGTGTTTCCTTGAAAATGAACCCCGTGCATGTCGTAGTGACTGCCCATCCCAATGAGATGCCAGGAGACCTTGTCGTCCTTGCACATGGCCAGGCCCGGCAGGTTACCAAACAAGTAGCCGTTGACAGCTGGAGGAGAAGGAAAGAGCCCGGTTGGCAGCAGGTTGATGGAAACTCATCACAGAGCCTCCCACCACCTTCCCAGCAAGAGACTTGCCACTCAGCAAGTCACAGCGTTAGTCAAAGGGGCAATTTGTGAAGCAAAGGTAGCAGTGGATGACACCAAGTTAATGCCTAAATGCTTTTCCTATACACTCTG
Source organism: Calidris pugnax (assembly GCF_001431845.1). Lineage (NCBI taxonomy): Eukaryota > Metazoa > Chordata > Aves > Charadriiformes > Scolopacidae > Calidris > Calidris pugnax. Next base: position 5,006,797 of record NW_015091118.1, on the reverse strand, counting down.
AGCTTCTACCTTTTTTTTTTCAGCCTGTAAAATCTTGCAATAGCCCTTTGCAGTGATGTAGCACTTCTCCTCTGAGCTTTTCAGGGTGCCTCTCAGACACCAGTTAAGTGTATAAATTCAGTACCTCCTTTCAGCCTGGAGAATGAATAACCAGCTCATCAAGGCCATGGAGTGGACCATAAAGATTCTGAGTTGTAAGTTGAGTTCTGATGGAGGCTTTTTATGGGATTTTATGATGATGATTCTATGATTCTATGATTTTGACATTTGGTTTCCACCTTTACTTCCAAAGTGTTTCTCGTTCTTTCACAAGGGCTAAACTCCACAATCCTCAAATGTTCTCTGTGATCACTGAGTGAAAGGTACTATGGCAGAATAAAACTTTAGTATGAGATACTGCCTCATAAAGGAAGAATGAAAGAGATGGGTCCAGAAGGCCCTGAGGTTCTCTAACAATACATATTCTCAAAAATATTCTATATTCAAACAATATATATTCTCAAAAAAACTTAAGCAAAGAGAGGTTATGTGCTTTGCTCAAGTCTGCCATGTCAGGAATAACTTGGAGGAGGTCTATGCTAAATTGAGACACCTCTGGATACGTCCAGAAATGATGTTTCAAAATATTATTGGCCGTTCACGTAGTCTTTACCTCTCCTCTTCCAGAGGTGGTCATTGCCCAAGTGGGAACTGGCAAAGCAGAGCAGGTGGACTCTGTCTGAGTCGGTGCCAAAGCCAGCAGTGAAATTTAAACCAACAGTGATTTAAATCAGCCTTTTCTGCATCTGGTGCCTGACTGGCACTATGGCTTTTTATAGACCCAAGTGTTGTATTTAAAAGCTACACTCTTCCTTTTCTCCAGGTGTAGTGGGCAGGTGGATGCATTCATTGCTAACATAGCTGGGGTTTCAATGTGCACTCCAAGGGCATCTGGAGCTGGCCAGAAGCTGACTGACAGCCTTCCACCCCACCCTCCAGTGCACTGCGGTCAGCTATGAATGATGATAAAATCTGCCAACTCATCTTCCTAATATGACTGAAGGTATCATTAATAGATATTAAATGTTTCATACCATGCATTTTGTTGGATTCCTTGAAATCTGGATTGTTTTCATCTACTTTTGAAGGGTCTCCAGTAAATGCTTCAATATTTTTGTGCAGATACCAGCTGTCATTCTCATCGAAGATTGAAAAGAGGAGGTAAAATTCTCTGTCTATTCCTTTCTGTAGCCAAGAAGGAAGACAAGACATTAAAAAAAAGTCTGTGCAGAATTACCCACGTGAAAAAAAAAAATTTTTGTTTTTTAACAAAGCTTTCTTTCCCTCAAAAATTGCAGCCACCTTCTTACTATGTCCTTGTAGAGACAGGGATTGGCACTCTTCCATCAGACAGAAGGATAAATAAAGTGTCCGTTAATTACTTAGGGTGGAAAGAAGCATTCATTGATTAATGAATACTTGGAAAAAATGAAAAACCTAGGGACAAGCCAGAATACTGGGGAATGACAGTTCATCTTCCTAACCATCCCTTTAGGTCAGCTTTTAACCTGAGGGATGACATTTGTTTAATCTCTTAAAACTGAGCTGAGAACTGGGTGAACAGGCCCACATAGGACCCCCTCCTCACCCCACCCCACCCTTCTATTAGGGTCAGGCAGATGTCCACATTGAGCACCTGTGTCCCATCATGATTCAGGGCGTTCTTCCGACAGACCAGCAAAGGCCCCACAAGGCCGGAGTTGGTGTCCTTGACGGCATCGGTGGCTGAGTAGTACAGATAGGTCAGGCACGGGGCGTCACTCTCTGTTGGACCTCCATTTGCAGGCACCCTCCATTTGTACGTGAAGGTTTCACCTGGCTTAACATGGGCTCCTGGCTTCAGATAGCCTGCAGAGAGGAAATAGAGAAGCATCAAGCTTATGGGAAGGTTTTGTTTTCCTTAAGACATTAGCTGGGAGTCCGACACAGCTGCTGGTTTCTGTGGACAAGCCCCACCACTTGCAGCCACAGCTCAAGCGCCATCCCATAGCCTGGGCACTTATGCTGTGGGGACAACTCACCAGAGTCCTGTGCCATGGGGACAACCCGTTCCCTGCAGAACAAGTTTAGCTGCTTCACCCAGACACCTTCCAACACTATCTGGATTATCTGGATTTAGTCAGACAAGACACGCAGAGCTCATCCATGTGCTGAAATGGCTTCTTCTAATGTTCCTGTCTTACCTGCCCTATCGTGACATTCATCTTCAGCATGAACACAGACTCTGGCTTTTCATTAAACACCGACAAAGCAATTACATCAGCGAGCCGAGCTGCAGCTGTGGTTGCTTGGAAATTCAAAACAAATCTGATCCTGGTAATTGTTTCTTTTTGATTTTGTAGCAATGGATGGGAACCTCTGCCAGAGTCTCCAGAGGGCGGTTGCTATTACTGTTTTTAGAAGGTACTTTTAAAGGATTTGGGCCATTGTCTGTGGCAGTGCACAGGGTGGATGTAATACCACTTGTGTAATTTGGCCACTGCAAAGTGTAGATATGTGCTCAGAGAGGACTTACAGAAGGGACTTGAAAGGAAAGGTGGGAAAATGGATCATGCCTGCACCCTTTTTAGGAAAAAAAAAAAGTGTTAAGTAACCTGTTTGGTCTTTGCTATGAGGAAGATCAAACCAGAAATTTTCTTTAATGCTTAGGCACCCACTGACAGATTTTCCCAGCACAGTCAGATGTGTCTGGCAGCAGCAGACTGCACTGATCTAACGCTCCTCTCTAATTCTCCAAGAGAATCCTTTTGGAAACTTAGACACCAGTGAAAATATCAGTATTCCATTTAAAGACATGCTGTTTGACACAAACTGCAATATGAAGTAGAGTACTCCTGCAACAGGATCTGACGCTACTGGATTCATCCTGCAACAGTGTTCAGCAAGGAGAACAACACTGATTTGGGGGTAGAAACACCCTGAGAACAGACAACTACCAACATAGAAGAGTATTTCCTAAGCACACAATTGAAAAAAAGATGGCTGTAGACATCTGTAGATGTCTATAGGTACGTTTATGTACAGTATTTCCTCATGAATAAGCTGCACCCAGACAATACACAGCCTTTGAAAAATCATTTACCTTCACTGTAAACCCATAGCCCTGCAGGGGCTGTAGATAGAGATGATGGAAACCCAAAACCCAAGGGCTACAAGGGAGAGAAGAAGGGGCAGAAAGACTGTTAGGAAGAGGTGAATCTGGACCAAAGACCCAGAGGGGTGCAGCACACGCTCTGCTGCTGAATTGTAGGATTTGGTTTGGTTTTGCTCCCCACCGAAGGGTGCAATGTGTTAAATGACAGCAGGACAGGACTGCCAGCAGAGGGAAGCTGCACTTCCATCAGCAGACTGTGTCTGATACGGGTGGCATTAGGATGTGTGCAGGTGGCTTCAAAGCTGAGCTCAAGCCAGTTGTTTCAGGCGACAGTGGGGCCTGCTGGCAAATGTGTTGTGTTGCAAGGTCAGCAATTAGAGACAACAGAATTTAATGAAGCCTCTAGATGATTCTATGATTCTGTGTTGACCTAATTCTCTTAGTACAGTTCTCAAAAGAGGGATTATGTCCTGTGAGTTTCCTTCTGATGTGTTGCAGTGGAAACAAAGCAATTTAGATGACAAGGAACCTACCTTTCTTTTCAATGCTTCTAATGCAGCAAAAACTTTTCCAGAGACCACAATATTATCTCTAGTGTCTATCTCCATAGACGCTACAGATGGGATTCAGCTCACCTTTCTTGAGCCCTCTAAAGCTTAGACCCTAACCCAAACTCTAGGCTTCCTCTGTAGTCGATGGAGACAGAAAGGTGTTTCCAGAGGGTGACTTCTGTCTCTTAAAATAATTGTTCAAAGTAAATGGGGCTTCTCACCCTCTGAAGGGGTTGTTTCTTGTCTCTGACTGAAAAAGGTGCCTATCAATTAAACATGACATTTAACATTTAATGGTTAAACTTAGGTGATGAAGATCCTGTCCTTGCACAAAATGAGAGGAAGCCTTTGGTAAACGTTCCTTTTCAGTGTTGACATATGTGTGAGGATTAATAAGGATTATCACTGCTTCACGTTCCAGGTCAATCAGATAAAAGATGCCACCTACACAGACTATCTTGACGGTGAAGCCCGACCTGGATTAGAGAATTGGGAGTGAAGCAACCCAGACCATGTGGAAAGCTATGTCCAAAGACTCAGCTGGGGCATCATGCCAGATCCTAAGCTTCATCATTCTGGAACATGTCCAGAGGAGATCCACTGACTGCAGCTGAAAGAAATTAGATTACAGCTAATATAAATTGTGACTTTTGCTCAGCATGGACCTCAGCTACTTTTAGAAGCCTTGTCTGGCACATGTCCCGGGGGAAGAACAAGTACACTGGGGAGACCCACAGACTGTGACATGTATGGTAAGCAAATCATCCCTTCTGTGCCTTAACATCCACAAAAAGGGCAAACCTTCAGAAGATCTTTAGACTCGGGTATTCTGGATGTGATGATACAGCAGTCAAAACTTACCATCTACATAGGGAGCACCTTCCGACATCTTGCTGAAGCTTACACCATGGGCCATAATGCTATAGCTCCTTTTGGCTTTGTTGGAAAAAGTAACTAGCACTGTGTCTCCCACTTCAGCTTTTATAACAGGGCCTTAAAAAAGAAAATGAGCAAAGGTATTAGAAGAACTGCCCTCTAACACATTTCCATCTAAAAAAGAGAGGGATGACTGGCAGCTGTATGCACAAAATTCCCCTCTGGATCTGAGTGGATCTGCATTCAAACCCCATGTAATGACAGAAGGGGAAAATATTCACTCTACCAAGCAATCCCAGGTGCTTCATATCCTCCGACCGAATCTTCTTCTTACTGAACGTTGCGTCAGTATATTCCACATAGAGAACTTTCCAGTATTGCCCTCCTATTCTGTCAGTCCCTTGTGTGAAATATATTGCAGATTCACTGTGGAATTAACAAATTGCTCAGGTTAAATAACTGGAGGTCCAAGCACAACCCTTCTTTTTGGCTAGTTATTACTCCAAATATGGAAGAAATGACCTCCCAAGTTACTAGTTTGCATACACTTTTCTAGGAGACAAAGGGTGATATTACCGGTCTGAACTACAGTTATAAATTAGTTAACAAATGACCATTCATTGTGCATTAGACTTTCATGTGTTTAACCCCAATTTACTTAGGGAGACATCTATGTCAACTTACCTCTAACTACCTTAGGCAAGACCTGTGCTGTTACCTGTGCACAATGTGTCTCTAATCCTCCTTAGCTTTCCTGGGAGATTCTGTCATACAATTCATCTTCATCAGTAATAACAAGGGGAAAAAATCTACCATTATGGCACCTCCGAGATACAAGGATTGTAAGTGTGAAAGCTGCCTGAGGAACCTCGATGTAGGGTCATTAACTCTGTTGAACTTTGTATACCTCACCAGGGCTCACTTTCTCCATGGACTTAATGGAGCAAGATAAGTGCTTCCAGTCAGCAGCTCCGAGCATTGCAGTTATGAGTCTAACTTCCCAACAAGGCTGTTGAAATCCATTCCTCCCTGCCTCTTTCAATTAAAATTAATTACAGTGCAAGACCTAGCCCTGGTGAATCACTGGGGAAGTCTCACCCAGACTCCTGAAATTGAAACACAACAGGAGAGGACAGGAAAGCTTACCTGCCAGTGGCATTTAAACCCTGCCCAGTGAATTTATCATAACCGTCAGGTCCATAATTCCACAGCACTTCTTCAGCAGCGATATAATATCTTCTCGTGTGACTGAGTGGTGAAGGCCGAGACAGGTTTTTTTGGCAGATCTGAACATCATACAGTGCCTCCATGCCACCTGGGAGGAGAAAGAGTCTGGAGACAGTCCTTGGCCAGCTGCGGCATCAGCAATCTCATGGATACAAATGCACATTTAAAATTTTCTAGGAGCTACACGGATTGGAGCCAATCCCTAAAGCAAATTTCTATTTTTAAATCTGGCTGCCATTGGGCCAGATGCTAGCACCCTTCTCTTGAAGGTGGTACTATATGCCACAGGTGAAACCCACTGAGATCAATGACACTCTATAGTGAGCTTATCTACTCAATTCCTTAATCTGTGTAAGGATGGTAGAATGATTTTGGGGGTCAGAGTGGCTTCTGAAGTGTGCAAAATGGCATCATCTCCCCGTGATTTACATTGAAATATAGGCTGGTTCTTACCACACTGAGATTTGTTGCTTGCCAGAATTAAGTATAGCAAATGCATGTGCAAGTTCTTAAAAGTAAAAATTTTCCCAACTCATCTTTGATATGACAATTATACAATGTCTGCTGTCGTGACATCTAGTTATGATACATGCTTTTGGGTTTTGCACCACACAAATGTAACAACACCACCATCAAATTCCCTCACATAAAGGTTTCTGAAAACATTGCCGAGTTTTGTCTGATTAATGTGATGGAAAAAGCTATGAAGTGTTCAGCTGGCAAGATTTTTCTTTATGTGTAAGTACTTATCTACAACAAAAAGTGATGATGAAGGCTCTTCTCGTTGTTCATCAAAATCACCAGTTTACACAGAAAGTGTGATGTCAGCACTGGGTTTAGCAAGCCTTGCTCATATGAATTACGCAGCTAAGTCATTTGTACTAGTTGAAGATTTGGCCCAACATTTATAAGTCAACTGGTGACTAAACTCATATTCATGATGTATATCTGGTGAAATAGTTCCAAAGTGTTCAATTAGTCACAGAGCAAAGGTGTCAAACCCTACTTCCCCTGGAAACATCTCTCAGTTTTCTTTTCCAAGCATAACAGAGGCTGCAACTTCGGAATGGATGGGGGAGATCTACAGCAGCGTACCTCGTAAGTGCTCATTAACCTGGCAGGTTATCAGCCACCTCCCGGGGCTCCCAGGAGTCATCTCTGCTGTGATGAATGTTGCTGGGAACAGACCGACGACATCTGCCCGCTGGTCTCTGTTAGTGAACGTGTGGCCATAGAAATACGCGGCGTGGATGTCTATCTCGCTTCCCATGCCAAACAAGTGCCAGGACATGGAAGTGTCAGCACACATCTCCAAGCCGGGGAGATTGCCATAAATATAACCGTTAATAGCTAAAAACAAAAGTATGAGACTTTATGAGAGGTGAAAGAGAAGTGCCAAGTGCCTCTGACCCCATTTCTAAGGAAGATCCTTTCCTGGCCCAGAAAGGAAACTGTCTGAATGTCCACAGCAAAGAAATCACCAAGGAGCTTGTGGGGGCTAAGTAACATTTCAAACACACAGTTTACAGTTCTGGATGAACAAATGGCCCAAATTCTCTGGTTGGGTCTGCGAAAAACTTCCTGGGTGATATCAAGATGTTGCAAAGGCCAAGTCATCACCCAAAAGGCCTAATAATGAAGTTAATTTGTTCTGCAGCTATTTAGCATGTCTGAATTCTATTTCCTCTTATTCTGAGTCATAAATATACCACTATATGCCAGGCTTAGGCAATTTAGATTTGAAAATTATGATATCAGTCAAATCAGTCTAGTCAGCTCTCTCTTCCTCAGTTTCCACACCCGGCAACGTATCCGGACACTAGGAGACAGAAACTCATATTTTGCAAAATATTTTATCTCCTGGGCTCCACAGAACAATCAAAAGACAGATAAATAGCTGGAGTTAACTTCTTACACCAGATCTCCAAATGTCACAAAGCACTATGGGCCAAAGGATCTCTGAAGGGCAGGAGTGGTTGTACCAGCCAGCCCACCATCCACAAGGGCCTTAGAGAAATGCTGGAGTGTTCCAATACACACATCTCAAAGTGCTCTCTGCCTCCTTTTCTCTTTTCACAGATGGTCAAACAGTCACCAGATGGCTTAAATCTGTTGCCTGAGATAAAATGCTAACCAGGTGGCAGAACTAGGCACAAAATCCAAATCTCCTTTCAGCAAACCAGTGTGTTGTGCTGTATCGAGGGTGAGGCTTTTTTATCAATATGGTACTTCAACATCCTGACCCATTCCTTGCTGACACAGATAAAGGAGAGACATCACAAGGGACAGAGAGTCCTATTGAAATGAAAGAGCCTGGTCACTGCTTCAGGTCACCATTTGCTCAAGAGTCCTGCTCACCATGCATTCGGTTGCTGGTCTGGAAACCTTCATCCTCTTTGTCAACTGTATCTGGTTCTAAGCAGAAGGTGTTTATATTCTCATCGAGGTACCAGCTGAAGTTTTCATCTACAATGCTAAACATCAGGGCAAAAGCGTTAGCAGCACCAGTCCCTTCTATTGAGGTCTCATCTGCAGTTCCTAAATTGCAAACGAAAAGGAAAGTGATAAAAAAAGCCTTGGAGGGGATTGAATTTAAAAGTGACAATAACTTTGGAGCACTTGATGAAATACAGTGCTCTGCTTGTGATCTATAGGACAGAATGAATCTTAACTAATTTTGCTCTTCTAAGACATCTTGACCCCCCCTCCAACAGTCTTTGGGCAGACGAGTGTCTCCAGAAGGCAGTCCATCTCATCTAAGTCAAGCTGATATTTCAGGACCTGTTTGATTTGACATAGGCACAAGTATCTGCCAATATCTGTGCTTTTCCCCATCTTTGGCTCACTGCACCCAACCCTGCCCTTTAGTCAGTGTGAGCGTCCATGTGCCTACACAGTGAGCAGGTCATGGGCCAGATCCAGCCAGAAACCAGTGACATTTTTTTGGACTAGGAAAAAGGAGAGGCAAGTGGTAGCCTGCATTTCTGTTGCATTGAAGCAACTAGTGAACCATACCCTCAGAATGGCCATTCTAAATGTGGCTCGCTCTTTATGAACTGACAAGGAAGCCTTGAGAATTATCTAAAACTAGATATTTAAATTTAAAAAAGCTGAAGGCAGGGTAAATATAAGCTCTTCAAGCTAAGTTCAGTCTCACTATCTGAGTGATCACTTGGGGAACAACCTGAGACTATAGGAGTGGCAATATTGAGTAGTCAATTATCAATTATTAACCAGTTTAGACTTCATCTAGCCATCCAGTCTGCATCTGAACCCATTAAAACCTTTGTTTCCCCTGTTTCTTATGGGAAGGAGCCCCAGAGCCTTGCTGTCAGTCCTGTAAGGAGCCACCCACCACCATTGGATGGGGAACTACAGCAGTAGCATTGTACGGATATCCACCTTGATGAATTCAAGACTGAACATGCAGATAACTTGGCCTTTCAGGCTAGGATTGTTTCAAATGTGCTATCTCCAAGCTTCATGTATTATTGCATAGCTATCAGCTCAGTTTCACGTATTCAGGCAGTTCTGCAGATTTCAAAGGCTCTCCAGGAGAATAAAAGTCTAAAACATTTTTATTGTGCTAGTTAAGCTGGAGGCTAGGCCTATCCTTTCCCCAATGAAGTGTTTATCTTCTTCATAGATAAAACCTGCTTCACTAGTATGTTCTGTATATAAAATCAGGGCTGGTTTTGTCCTGTGGGAGGTACTGGGAAGAGGTGGCAGAGTTACACGTGCCCAGGGGGAGAGAGGGTGACAAATCAGCTGATAGAGGGGAGAAGGCTGGTACATGGTCCCTGATGGCCCCAGCATAAAATTAGCGGGCTATGAAGTATATGGGACAGGCTGTCACCTCAGCTGTTCAGCGTACATCCCCCTATAGTTGTGATATGCAACTTGTGAGGAAAAATAAATGTATTACCACAGGGGGGGGAAAATAGAGTATTGGGGTTTCAAATATGTAAATGCCAATGCTGAAGTCACCTGCTCAGCCTTAATTTCATTTCCTGGGAAACGAGTCTTTTGCTTGTGCTGAAACGATCCCAGTTTGGGAACATTTACTTTTGGTCTTGGCCACAGAGCATGCTGCAGTCCCTCCACCAGCCGAGGCAAGTCTCTCGTGAAGCCAAAGGGGAGCAGGAATAGGGTTGTCCCAGAGCTACAATACCTACCCTGGGATGCTCCTGGAATGGCCCAGCTATTCCTTGACCCTTTTTATGGGCTATGTAGGGATAGACTCTAGACCATCATGTTTATACCTGTAAGCAAAAATGACTGTTAAGATGCCAAGCTTGGCAGAGGGGCTTGCTTTATCAGTGCTTCTAGCTCAGTACCTTTTTTACAAACCAGCAGTGGCCCAATTAAACCAGATGCAATATCTCTTGGTGTGTCAATGTGAGAATGGTAAATCCAAGTCAAGCAGTTTGAGTCTGCCAAAGTTGGGGAATAATCTTTCCTTACTGGCCATGTGTACGTGTAATTTCCACCGGGAACAACAAAGTCGTCCTCTTTGCTTTTACCACCAGTTCCATCAGGGTAAAGTGCTCCTAAACAGTAAAAAGAAAAAGGAAGCTTTTAGCCCCTCCTTAACACTTTTCCTTAAGTAAATGTGTAATTTCTTCTATTTCATCAGAGATTTAAAAACTAGTAACAACACTCACAAACATAGAATCACTGAGAAATTGTGAAAAAAATTCAGAAGTTATGGCAAAACACTGAAAAAATGTTGGGAGTTAAAATCCACCATTTTTCAGTAGAGGAGGCCTTAAAGGCGCATTAACAGGCTCTAGTTTTTCCTCGCCTCTTTGCTCTCATCTATACATTTTGTCAGCTAACACTGGATATCTTCACACAGAAAACTAATGAGAGTAGTGAACATAGGCAAATCCATACAGTCCTCTAAACAAAATAGGCTTTGGATTCTGACAATTAAGTCATGCCTGTTATAGCCCTGTAGAGAGGAAAACATTTACTTACAAGAACTCTGGCAATTCAAAGAGGCTAGAAGCAGAAGGAAGGAGGGAATATGCTTCCGTGACTTACAGTTCAGGAAAAGAGACCCACCTAACCTGTTTCAGTGCTGGATTTATCCCAGGCGTCAAAGGTTTGTGGCAAAAAGTTTTAAGAGACGAGGCTGTTCTTGTTTTTAGTCATCAGCTGCAATTACTGATGATTTTATGAGAGAGCGTTCTAAAGTCTTCTGATGTCAATGGTCAGAACAGTAAATACTTGGACAAACTTTTAGCCATGATATTATCCACTCTAGGGGAAAAGGAGAGGAATAGAGAAAAGAAAGGCAAACCAGCTTTTACCTTCAGAGTCCTTGTCATAGAAGACCCCGTGTGGATGCACAGAGTATGGACGGGAAGCAAAGTTCTTAAGATGGATGATAAAGACATCCTCTTCTTCTGCCTTCAGGACTGGCCCAAGGAACCCCAACCAGGCTGCTTTGGGGATCTCCTGGGAGTAAGTGTCATCTGTGAATTGCCTAAAAATAGCCTTTTTGTACACACGCCCTATCCGGTTGGCTCCTCTGGTCGCATACACGCTTGCAAACCTAATGTTGGGAAGAGAAAAGAATTTAGAGACAAAAAAGCTCTTTTAAGAGTTGATAAATAACTGGTGTTTGCAGTGCAGATACGCAGTTCCCTGAGACATATCTCATAGCTAGTGGACTAAAGGCTGAGGAGTGAACCTGGACAGTGTTAGCAGGGTCCAAGCCCCTTTCTGTGTGGTAGCAGTCATCTTACTTGCAATACTGGTCTTTAGAATGGTTGCTACAGTCTTCACTTGAGGACCAACCACTTAGGCCTTTCTGAACATTTTTAGCACTTTGTCCTTCTTTTGAAAGTTTGAAACCTCACATTTGAAAGCACAACTGTTCAGAAGGAATAGAAAACCAATTTTTTTTCTAAATCCAAGAAGAGAAATTGTAATCAACTAGTTTAACACCCCAGAAGAGTAGCATGAAATATTTTTGCTTGAAATGCATAGTTTCTACATTCCAGAGCCAATGTTTATAGCAACTTCAAGTGATGGAGAATCCACCATATGGTCAGTGGTTGACATACTATAACTATTAAATACCTGCTCCTTGAATTGCATTTGTAGTCTAATACCATCTAGCTCCACACTCCAACCACTGGTTCCCATCAAGCTTGCTCTCAGATCAAAGAGGCCACATACCATCAAGAGCTTCTCTTCTATGCAGACACTTGCATAAGTTTTAATTAATTGACTAAATGGCCTCCTACACTTCTTCTGGACAAAACAAACACACCGAGATGCCTTATGCCACAAATCTTTCCTGAAGCTCTTTGCTGAAAGCCTTCCAATATTTCTCTATCTCTTTTGAAGTCTGAACACAAGAACTTCACACAATATGCAAGTAATATTCCAGTTAAAGCCAGAGGTGCTCCCAGTCAATATTTCTTACACAACTAGGAATTAGTTTTGCCCTATTAACTATAAAATCATACTGGAATGCCATGTTCAGCACGTTTTGTTATGATACTACTTTTTTTTACTTCTCTCCGGGTTACAGCTGACAGGTATGATACACATTCTGCATCCCTAAATATCCCCTATGGTGTAGGAATTACCCCCCTTTCCCACATAACCAGCAGCTGACTGTATGACCAATTTCACCACAGCGGCCTGCTCCATGAGTTTTAGCATCTCCTGAAGATTGTTTAAACTTCCATGGTTCCTAACAAACTCATAAAAAAGCTGAGCTAAGTTTTCCGGAAATATCACTGGCAGAAATACACAACTCCATATTTATAATGAGGTTTTGTGACTGGCCAGTTTACCTGCAAACCCATTTTGTTTCAGTGCTGCTGTGCAGTGCCAGCAACCTACGTGTTGGATGTCACATGAGTTGAAAGGTATGATTTGCTATAATTTCTTCACTATAAGATCCACTGCTCCTCCTTTTCAAGCCATCTCTGCTTGACACCACAATTCACAACGTCTCCCATCTGTGGCCAATACACCTCCTCAGCCACCACCTAAACCAGATCCCTGAAGAAAATCTCACAAAAGAATGCTTTTTCATTTGAAAAATGTGCTTTATAGCAAGCTAAGAGCTAGTTTGGCACAAATGGAAATATACCCAATGATACTGCTGTGGCAGAAAGTGCTGGCTAGGATGGAGGGGAAGGAACAGAAGCTTCTCCGTCTGCTTCCTCACAGATTAATGTATAAATACACCCCAAAAGTGTGGCTAACAAACAAGTTGCCAAGAAGTCTGGATTTTCAGTGAATTAGCAGGTCTGTGATAACTGTCTGTGCGTGCACAGCAAGACCTGGCAAGGCATGCCACACTCACCAAGGAAAAGATACCTTCCACTGCCTGGGGGGAAGATCTGCTACAGGAGACCTCACCACAGAGTAGCAGGTGGTGTCAGTAGTAGTGCAGCATAAATGCACGTGCTTCCTTACCTCATGGCAATGTATTCATGTGGCTATGCCTTAATTTGAATTATAAATTGATTTTTAGAATGGTTTTAAAGACATTTTCTCTAAAAAAAATCAAATAGATTTTTTTTTTCAGAAGTACTTGCTTGAGGCAGCATTTTTTCCACAGCATTTTTTCCATTTTCATCATCCACCAACTATTTTAGATGAGGTGCTTTTCCCATGATGACAGTGCCCTTATGCCCCTGGTTTTGTGGCCAGACATCGCACACTCCCCCGGGATACACTGTCTCCTGCGGAAGGAGAACTGCACCCCAGAAAAATGCACACTTTTTGACCAGGATTTGTCAAATGTTTGACATGAATCTAACTCCTGTAAATGCACAGAACAGGGATCCCAAAACCCATTAAAGTATGGAGGTTAAAGAAATCACCCTAAAAAAACACTAGGGTTTAGGCACTAGAGACTTCCCGAGTGCCCAAAGCCATGCTGTAGCATCTCTGTTGGCTGGATCTGTGCCTGACTCCTACTTGAAGCCATCTAGGACCCAGGAAAAAACTTCTTTTTTGTGCCAGTTTTCTGAAAGGAGGCCTATTCAAATCACCCATTCAGAGCTGCAGAGCCCACTGCCTGTGCAATGGGTATCAACTGCAGCCAGTCACAAGGTAAGTGATGTTCTTCTATGCAGAGCATCAAGCAATGCAAGAGTCATGGAGCCAGAAAGGCATCATGGCATGAAAGGAGCAACCTGGCCTCTTGGCCTTGGCAAATTATGGGTTTTGTTTAATCATTGTCCAAAAGAAAATCACAGAATCACAGAATCACAGAATCACAGAATTGTGGTGGTTGGAAGGGACCTCAGAGATCATCGAGTCCAACCACAAAAAAAAAAAAAAA
>NW_015091118.1:4877620-4992332 GCF_001431845.1 Calidris pugnax | reverse complement strand
GGGTTTAATATTTTTCCTAGAACTTTTTTTTTTTTTTTTTTTTTTTTTTTTTTTTTTTTTTTTTTCACAAAAAAAAAAAAAAAAAAAAAAAAAAAAAAAAAAAAAAAAAACCAAACAAAAATAGCCAATCAACTCTGGCAGAAAAATTCCTACACACCACTGTTATCCTTGCTATTGTGTTACAGGCTCAGGCTCTTTCAGAGCTTCCTTTCCTTCTATACCCACACTCTGCAAAGGGCAGAAGAGTTTCATACCTAAAATACCCTGATGTTTGGGAATTTCTTGAAATGTTGGCAATGCACATGAGTGGGACAGAGAGTTATTAATAAGGAATGAACTCTAATTCCTTAAAATTAGTATTAACATAATTACAGCCATCCATCCCTTTGCAATGATGACCACTACAACTCTTCCAAATGAGAGAAAGAGTAAAGCAAGAGTGTCATGTAGACTCTACTTCAAATAAAGATTAGACATGCAGATGGTCCACTATATGAGGGTAGGACCATGAGTTAGGTTAGGACCATGAGTTAAGTGTAATTTCTACACCTATTTCTTTTATCACACAGAAAAAGTATTTTGCCAAGGTTTTTGCTGTGTTTACGACGCCTTTGATCATAAGAAAGAGAGCTAAACCTAAAAGAAGTTAGTTTTTTTCAAGAGGTGCTTACATGACTATATTACAGTGTGCAGCAAGAAATGAGAGAGTGCTACCTGTTGTGCATGGCCAAAGTAACCTCCCTCAGTAGCCTGGAGCCAGATCCCTCGTGGACACAGTTTTAAAGTCTGGTGGGTTTGTTTGCCACTCTAATCACCAGTGAAAAACTAGCACTTCGAATAACTACCAGATCTGGAGTCCCAGATTTTCTCCTGTGATTAACATGCCCAACCACCACTGTACACTCCTGGGTGCAACAGTAGGTAGATGCAAACTTTCTTTTATTACTGTTGTTTCACTAAAATCCCATAGATTTTAATTGACAACCATTTAAACAACTGTCTTTATGAGCTTCTTCCCTAAAATTTGTTGAAGGTAAAACCTTCCATATTCTCTACCCTCCTTTCATACTCTCTGCCTGGGTCTATAACAGCTTTTTTCCCTGAGTTTCCCATTTTTTCTGTGGCTGGAGTAAGCCAGGATGGTACCTACAGCTCCAGGATGCCCACGGGTCATGTAACCTGCTCAGGGTAACCCTCTGCCAAACCATGATGCCTGTGCTAAGGCCAATGCAAGGTCTGACCTAGAGGGAAGGCCAGCGGAGGGGCACCATTGGTGCCAACTCACCTTTGTAGATGGTGTCCTGACCACACAGCATCAAACAACAACGTGAATTGTGTGTCCTCAAAAGAGAGAGACACGACATCTTCAAAGGATGTTTTAGGCAACTGAAGAGGTCAATCAAGCCCATGCAATCTTAGACAAAGCTCTGAAGAGTGGTTATAATGGTTCCTCTCCTAGGATAAACTTCTCCTTCCACTGAAGTCAAAAAAAACTCTTCTCAGACTTCATTAGACACAGGATTTCACCTCAAATGCCCTTTGGATGCTGACCCTTCCCACAATGATCATCTCTGCTGATGCAATTGGGTCATTTGGCCGCATGATGACTCGGCCATTAGTTTAGCATCTGTGACGACAGTTTTACTGCCATTTATCTAGGTGGGATCTCCTCATAGGTAAATTGCACAAACTATGTTTGATGCTGTGGTAACAAAAAGCACCCGTTAGTGTTGGTGGGTGAGAGAATTGGCTCAGATATATGTAGGACTGGTGGCCTAAAGAGATGGGATGAGCTGTTACATCAGGCAAAACTTAATAACATCTACCACCAGAAAAGCAGGATTTAAGTGTCCATCATATAGACTAGCACCAAATTAATTTAAAGGGATTATCAACCAAACTCTAATCCTGAGGGCTGAGCCACATTAGGGAAGGAAAGATGGATGTATGTCAAGCCACAACACCTAGGTGTATTTCTCTTTTGAAAGGCCATTGCCTATGTTGCCCTTAAAGGAACCAGGCAATGTGTGAGCTCACCCTTCTACTGCAGCAATATTCATGCCCTATCCCACAAAATCTCCCTGGGATCTGCAGCACTGACAGCACCTCGCACGCAGCGTGTCCAGTCCTCCATGGTTTAATGATGTCAGCTCTTTCACCAGCTACATCAGGTGGGAGGGGATGCTGAATGCCACCCCAGCTCATCTATACTCAGTGGCCATAATTTGTCTCTGTGATTTCCAAAGTCCTCTACGCTTCATAAAATGTCAGCTTAATTTTCAGAGGGAGAACTGAGAGTGAAATATAACACTCCAAATTACGAGAATTAATGGAACACCTCGAGGCTTCAAGTAGACAAGACAAATGGCAGAGGCAAACAGCCTCATTACTCTCTTTACGTAAGAAGCACTGATGCACAGCAAGATGCACAGCTCCAACGGCAGGCTGGCCCTTGAGCACCACAGCAACACAAGGAGTAATAAAAATCAGCACCCAAGCAGAATAGTTATGCCAACATGGGGCTGTGCTTGGGTTAATCAGCTCTGACGAGAGGCAGCTCTTTCAGCTCACACCCAGGGAGGTGCTGATGCAGCTCTACAGCTCCTGGCTGGGGAGGCAGCTCACTCAGCACCAGCACAGCAGGAGCCGAGCCCTACCTGCTGCCAGAACCAGCTCACCTGACCTCCAGACCTCGGCTACCAAAGTCTCCTTTCTCCTCATTACCGCTGAAAAATAAAGGCTGAGGAAGATATTATTGACTTTGGCACAGCAACATTGAAAATCATCTCTTAAATCTCACTATCTGATCCAGGTAATGTAACACTTTCCATTACACACTTGCTAATTCAGCATTTTTATCAAGTAGTGAAGAATAAGTTGGTTTGATCATATCTCTGTAGGCTAGCTGGAATCAAAGGGAGCATTCCTTTATGTGTATGCACCGACTCTTTCAAAGATAATCGCTTTGTCTGCAACCTCTTTATCTTCACTTCCTTATCAATAAAACTGGGATAGTGCCCCATCAGATGGGTGCTGTGAGGATGCATCACAAGGTGAGAAGTGCTTGGCTCAGTGAGCCCGAGCATTCCTGCTTGCAGAACACAGTTGGCTCAAAATGCGTTCCTTTCCCTACCTAGGAAATGATCCTTAAATTTTCTTTCTGGAACTATGTTTTTGATAATATTCATGAGAACCAATTAATGAGCTGAAAAGTAACCCATTACTATACTGTTTTAAATTTACATTAGAGGCTATGCTATAGAGCTAAATGGTCAAAATAGCTCTTACTGGTTCATTATTTAGTCCACATGCTTATGCAGACACACTATTTTTCCAGAGTATAGCACTTTATTCTGTCTCAACTCAATACAGTTTCGAAATGGAATCAACTAGTTACACGGATCATTTAATTATTCTGCACGTAGAGAGTTCATCACAAACAGCTCCCCAGCTTTGAATGTATAGTCTTCCTTAAAGTCGTCTGTGGGTAAACCCTTTGGAATTAGCATTCTGTAATTATTACATTACAGCGATGACTGAAGACATAAGCTATCATCCCTCCCTGTCGTGCTATGTTAAAGGCATCACATTTATGTCACAGAATTATGTGCCACTTGATGTTCAGGAAACACAAAGTGCAGACAGCCTTAAAAGTACAATTTTTGGAACAGATTCCAAGCCTCTCTACAGTATTGGGGTGGATTTACAGGTATCTGCCCTTCACTTACAACTGAACTATTGTTAGTGAGAGGTCTTCCAGTTTAGGGAGTGGAGGTAGTTATCCTCTGCTAAAGAGAATAGTGAAGTGAGAAATTCAGGTGTTTAACACACCTGAAGAATAATCTTCCCAGAAAAGCCTGTTTTCCACAGGCTAGGAACAAACTGTTACCCTGAGTACCTATAAAGGTACCTATAAAGGTAACACCTAGCGAGGTGGATGTTATCTCTACTTGTTAAGAGCATAAGCATAAGTTTGTGTTGAAAAATAAAACTCTTTCTTGACTCCTCCTTATAGCAAAATCATTTCATTTATGAAATCCAGCTGAGAGTGATTCCAAAATTACCAGCCACTAGAGAAAAGTCCTGAATTACTTGGGATTTCCTGAAAAATTGGAAAGGACATTTCCATTTCTAACTCCTGGGGGACAACATCAAGCTCCCACTGTGCCTCCAGACCTGGTATGGTCACTGGGACCTCTTCACTTGCTCACAGCTCCCATTCCAATCCCAAGCCAGCAGAGGAAGGACCCCCAAACTATCTCTAGAGTGTCAAAGATACCAATGAAATCTTTAAAAAATTCCCACACGTGTTTGAAGCCCATGCTGTAGAGAGACACGAATGGTCAGTGCCACCCTCATCCGATGTCCGGCAGACAACCCCAGCAGTGTGGGCACAAGAATGGATGCCTGTCTCCCTCTGTCCAAAACACAATTCATCACAGTACTTACCTACACATTCCAGTTTCAGCATGGCTGGTCTCCAGGACTTCAGTGTGGCCATTCACTGTTGTATGCTTAAGCACCTATCTAAATAAATTTTCTAAATGGAGCTCTCCACAGTCGCATACATTGCAGGGATATACACACCATCTACTTATATCTCATTTGTAGGTATATACACATCTGAATTTTACAATGTCATATCAAGACCCCAACTTTTATTGTCTCACGGGGAGCAAACTCACAAGCTTTTGCCAGTTAAAGAGACTTCCATGTCTTATTGCAGAGAGATGTGCTTGATTATGGCAAAGTCACAATTTGCCTTTGGACAACAACTCCCAGAAATACCAGCATCTTCATGAAACACGCACAGGGGATTTTGAACCCACTATATGACTTTTTTTTGACAAATCTGTTCCTTAACGTCACCTTCAAATACACACTATTACCTTGCTTAATCAACCACAATGGAAGAGACGTCAACCAAAGTCTACTCTTGCCTTGAAGCTGAAATCTTGCGTACAACAACACCATTGAAAGAAAAAGAAGAAAAGGGCTATTTGAAGACATTTACAGCCCCATTAACCACGTTAGTCGATTTTCTTTGGCGCTGTCGATACGACTCCAGTTTATCAGAGACCCCAGTGACTTACTTGTCATCTAACAGGCTTTGTCCTGTGATCAGATTTTTTCCAGACGGCGCATAGTCCCAGTTCTCTTCCACAATCCCGAGGTAATAGGTTCTGGTCTTTGCTTCCACCGCTGCCAACAGCCAGAGGAACCCAAGAGCGCGAAGGCAGCCAGCACGCTGCGCAGGAGGCATTTGTAGTGGTGATTGCGAGGCTGGCAGCGGGCAGGCAGCAGCAGGATGCACCACAGAGAGCTCACCCCTCCCTCCCAGCTCTCAACAAGTTATAAATAAGGAATGGACAGAGCAAAGCTCCTCCTTTTCAGCAGGTAGGACTGGGATAGGCAGAGAGCCTGACTATGCAGAGCAGGGCTAGGGAGGAGGTTGCTACCATCGTAGGATCTTTGCCAATCCTTTGGTGAATGCATAAATTGCTCACTTGCCTGCCCAGGCTAGAGCCAGTTGGTCTTTTCTGGAATTTTGGTTTCTTTTTCCTCCTTTTTTTCCGGACTAGATAATATGGCATATTGGAGCAGCATTTTGTTGGTCTTTTTGCCATTCCTATCAAACCCCTTTACTTTTAATTTTTATTTAACTCCTTTATCATGTCTGAGATCTCTAAAGCTAGCATCTTACTGCCTGTGTTGGGTTTTTGAAATGGCATAACACTAATTTACAACCCAGCATTATCAAAAAGAGCAAGAATTTTCCAGTACCTCTCCAATTTCTAGGATTTTCTGGCCCATTTATTAAGATGGGATGTGATCTGAATGTATTCAGTTTTAGAGAGCCCAAAATGAAGTCCCCTTTTACAAGGGGGAATTCTGGAAATTAGAGCCCTTGTAAAGTCTATTTGGACACCTAAGAACTGAGGCACACAAAGATCACCCTTTTATTAAGCTTGGTAATTAACGTGCCCACATAGCTCTCTAGAAAATCAGTCCCTCCCTTTATAGCTTAACTTCCTCTCAGGAGACATCTCTATTACCATCTCGGCAAAGCAAAATGTAAACCTCTATGAGTATGAACTGATAGGATATTCTAAACCATGTAGGCAACATCCCCTAGGTGGCAAGACACTCTGCAAAATCATACTGCTCTCTTACTCATTTTTAACTGACTGAAGACATTAAAAAGTTGCAGTTCTGGAAAGCAGCATTACACCTGAGACTCACTGCCAGGTTTAACAGTTGTGAAATTCCCCTTTGAGCTCCAGAACCATCTGACTTCTTCCCGTAAGAAGCTAATGGTTACTCATGGCTAGGGGTGTAAGAGGCTTCTCAAACAAATTTGGTAGCCACAGGTTTAACTTCATCAGTCAAAACCTAGTTCAGTGATGTGAATGTTTTTATGTGGCAGTTGTGTAAGGTTCACCCTCTGGCATGCAGCAGCGACAGCTACATGCGCCATCAGCTGTGCTGAACATCTCTCTCCATCACTGATGTGCAGGTGGCTCTGAAGTCACACATGGAATTCATAAAGCTGGTGGGGTTCACAGCAGCCCAGCCTCCAGCCACCCAGACCACGATGAGTCTCGTTTAAATTCAGACACAAGGCGCAGAGACACATGGAGTATCTCGCTAAAGAAGCTTTCAGTTTCTTTAAGTTCTGGCATTTCATCTCTTTAGCTGCAAGGACTGAAAGCCCTTTATACATGGGTAAGGATACAGTCAGACAGGTGCAATATTTGCTGTATGAGCAAGAGTCCCTCAGCTGTAAGCTGCTCTCTGCTACTTGCTAATGTTCATTTTCTCAAGTTAGTTAATTGACGTGCAATGAGAAGCAGGAGAAGTGATAGGACAATACAGTTGTTGTACAAACAGATTCTCAGAAGCTGGACCCACAGACTTCCTGATAACCATGAAGATCTTGCTCAGCTCTTCATCCTTCTGCTGCAAACCACACGCTGCCCAGCCTCTTGGCATCTCACGTCAATCTACGTCTTCTCTTCCAAAATGCCGGCAGTTAAAAATCATCTTCCTTTTCAACTGCTTTGTTGCATCACGCAGTTACTCAAACAATGCCAACTAATAGTACCGTGATTCTGAAAAGCATAATTAGAAAGCAAAAGAAATGACAATGACCGCAGGACAGGCAGTGGCTTTGCCAGCTGGTGGCACAGCTATCAAACACGCAACCGTGGTTGGGACCGATGGGCCAGGTGGTGGCATATAAAGCTGTGAAAAAAACAAGGTGGCCTTTTAACAGGTTAGCAGATTCCCACTGTGATCCTTGCCCAGGGCCTGGGACCCTGCGAATACTTCCCTCGCCCAGAGCAGCTGCCCTGAGCCAAGGCAAACTGTGAGCTTCCTCTCCTGTCACTCAAGCACCTGAGTTTACAGAACCAGGTGCCTGTTATGCAAATGTTCATTGTTATAACATATGTACATTTGCATTTGAATAGGAAATATGCTTATTTAGAGGGTAACTTACACTTTGAGTGAGATTGTGTAGAGGTCAATTGCTTAAGTCAGCCATTTGCATGGCATTACAGATAGTTAAAGACCGGGTCTGGGGACAGTTTCATCCAGAGTTTTGCTATGACTTTCTGTTTGTTTGCTTTTTGGTAACTGAAGAATTCTGTTATATGTTTAACATAAATTTCTATATATGTGGACTTCTATAACTGAAGTGCATCGAGCTAATGGGGAATAAGAAGGGGAAGAAGTGTCCAATTCTGAGCTGGCACCCGACTGCACCATAGTAATTTAAATAATAATAGTGCTATGCCCTAGTTTTTCTACTGCTTCTCATGTGCCCAGAACTGCGTCCTGGTTGCTTTCTTGCTAGAATAAGAATTCAAAATACAAATACAAAGTTAATTTCTTTTTCTATTACTGTGAAAATTATTTATGTAACAGGAATATTACGTGGGCATTAGCACCCTATATCAGCAATGTGTTGTAAGTCTGGTGAACGCCTTAGCTTGGCTTAAGCATTTACTAGATCTGACAACTTGTATACCCATTGCATCCACACATTAACACTTAATTACTTTGTCACATCCTTAAACCTAGGCACACTTGCATTCCAGAGAGGTGCTGTGAGCATGACTCAGAAAAAGATGAAAGAACAGCTGTTTTGCCCTTGCATCAGGAAAATCTGGGAAGCTCCCCTCCGGCAGTGGGGTAATGGGATGAAGTTGTCCCTATGTTAGGGATCCTTTCAGCAAAAGGGTTGTATACTGATTCCTCTGAGATTTTCTGTCCCTCTGAAGACTAAAATTAGTGCGTGGCCGGGTTTCAAAATTTTGTAACGAGGAGCAACTTTCATAGGTCTGAAGGGTGAATATCTTGAGTACCAGATTGTGAATGAGCCCTGAAACATCACCCATGGAGCTTTCTTTATAAGTACATCAGGAACAATTGCAATAATTAGCTTAAATTAATTCCCTAAAGACCCGACTTGTGCCAACTAAGGTTAGTGAATTAACGAGAATACCTAAGTTAACCTGGTGGTGGCCATAAGGTCAATGAAGAGAGATGTTGGACATGCTGATTTTCTGCATTGACTATACCTCAGTTCCTTGAAATTAGGTGACATGAGTTCAGAGATGAGCACTTTATTCAGATTGCCTATTACTGAGACCCAGCTTGCATTCTCCATTGAGCAGATGATGAGCTGACATTCAAGCAGATTGACTATCCTGTTCTCTCTGCTGCTTCTTGATAGCAGCAGAGTTCCCATTCTACACACTTCTTCCCAGTCCCTCGGCTGTGTTGGTTTGTGTCCACATTGCAGTCAAGGTTGTTTCCCGTGTAAGACTACCCTTGGCTGGTATTGCCACCAAACCTGGAGCTGTGCCTGTAGTGACCATCCCAAGGTGACAAAGAGTGCCTGTGGTAAAGCCAGGAACTGAATTACACCCTGCCAAGTTTCACGCCACTCTTTTAACCAAGCCACCCTTCCCCTTACTCAGTTTTCCCACGCTCTCAAGGCACAAACACATATTAAATACAAAAGCCTCATAGTACACCTGTGGAAAACAACTTCATCTGCACTTTCTAATAATTTTCTGTTTTGCAGCAGTAGTGAACAGAAGGTAAACCTCATTTTAGAGCCTTGGATAGTCACACCAGGTGTATCTTAATTAGTGGAATCTTTTGAGTTGACATTAGTAAATTGGAAATATCAAAAACTGTCTGCCCTGAAGGCTTTCACCACTTCTGTGTGCAATTCTGGATAGGATCTTGGTAAGAAAGGAGTCCTTGTCATGTGCAGGACTTCCCAGGAGCACTCCAAGTCTGAGCACTGAAACAGCTGGAGACAGAAGGACAAAAAAACTTCTGAAGCTCCAAGAGTAGTTACAAGGATCTGTTATCAGTGAAGATATAAGAAAGGCAGCTGTGGCCCATATTACAGGTGGCTCAGTGTGGACTTGACTCGTGTCTGCCCAGAAGCCCTTGTGACAGGATGGAGACTGAACCCAGCCCTCCAGATCCCCACGTCAGAGTCCGCACGGCTCCCCAGCATTGCCCTCCAGCCATTTGGGCTCAGTCCATGCACCCAGCTCAAGGTCACACTTGGCATTTACCACAACAGTTGTCTGGAGATTGTTAGGGAAGAATAGTTTTCTCTGTACACCTCTGTGTGGACACTTTTCTTGCAGAACAGCTGCTTTGGTACATTACCAGCTGTGGACAAATCTTGGGCCAAGGTGTGAAATGCAAAAGAGGGCTCCTGTTAGATCAGAAGCAGCCCACAGATCTTTTCCACCATGGGTTTGAGCCAAATCCTGTATCTGCCACACTGGCAGATGAAGGACAGTACTGTAGCTGAATTTAGACTTTAGAGAAATTAACAATACATTGGAAAAAAAGACACTTAATTTCAAAGACTGTAAAGGGATGCAACAATGAGAAGGAAGGAGTTTAATAGCGTACTGAAAGGGGCTGCAAGTTTGAAGAGATTATAATAAATTCCCAAACGGTCTAGGCAAGTGTAGTGTGTTCAGCCTGAAAAGCCATTACAACAAGGCTAAAAAAAGGAAGTTTTAAACCTAATTAAGAGAAGCTTCTTGCATGTGGTAACTCATGAAATATCTGCACTCTTAAAACAGGGCTAATACCTCAACAGAACTTCAAGGTACATTATTTATGGGTTTCTATAGTGCTTCCCATTGTAGTACCTAACAAACATGAAAGAGCTTAACTTTACGTCATCACTGCGGGGCAGAGCGTGTTTATTAACCCTATTACACAAATGAGGAAAGAGGAAGGCTAGGTAACTTCCAGGTACTCACGCAGGAAGGCAGCCCTGTCTCTGGGCTTCCCATCCAGTGGTGGAAGCAAGGCGACAGCCCTCCTGCCCAACTACCGTCCTTCTGTGCATGAGGGTGGTGGAGACCATGGTCTCCTTGGCCTTTCACTCTTTGTGGGAGTGATGCCATGACCTGGTTGCATGGTGAAACCCTTTTATACTCACCTTTGCTGCCTGCCAGTAGGAAAGCCAACACCAAGGGCCACCTTGGCTCTCCCCCTAGCAGCTCCGGTGCCTGCCCAGCCTCCTCCAACCACCGCATGGGGCACCATGGGAACCTCTTCCATCATGTCTCGCATCATTGACCTACTTACTTACTCTAGAGGAAATGCGGCCCTTTTGTTTTCCTTGTATGAGATCATTGCCCCATTTTCTCTCGGGGTAAATCAGGGAGTTGTGGTAGGAAACCCCAGCACTGGAAAACTAACCGGGACTATTTAAAGCCGGTAGCAGAAAGGAAGGTATCGAGCATTGCCGTAAGAAAAGAAAGAAGTGATGTAACTGCTTCTGCACAAATGGCTTTCAGACTCACCTCTGTCAGGCAACCCATGCCAAGAGTGCTATAAAACTGCACATTCCCAGCAGGCTTGTGACACTTTGCTTGGTGTCTGCTGATGAAATCGGAGGGTGTTGTATGCAGCGGAGGAGCTAACAGAACCTACCTGCTGTCCAGACAACTTCTTCTGTCCAGTTTCTCTGCCGGAAAATGAGAAAGTGGGGAATATGACATGACCTTGTGGAAGACGGGATGATTGCCCACAGTGAAATGATGTGATTTATGGAATCTGCAGATGACTGCCAACACTTTTAGTGTCTTTCATCTATGTCTGTGAAGATTTGCAATAAAGAGCAGCCATACCACTCTTCAGTGACTCTATTGCTTCCTATTCAAAGAAGCCTATGTTACATCCAGAGTACCATTCCCAGAATGGAACCTTTCAGGTATAGTATTAAAAAGGAAAATCTTGTTGTGGTCTTCCAAAATATCATTTGCTTTTGTTCTATCATTCCAAGTTAGTACTGAATCTTATATAGTTGCTACTGAGGATTTCTTCTCTCCTCTGCCCAGCTCCTATCCAGTATCTCCTTTCCCCTGCTGGGTACAATCCTGGGAGGTGCAGAGCACCCTTTGTTTAACAGAGGTGTGCAGGAGACAAGATAACTGTGGTTTAAGACACCAGATTTGGGCTCTTGACATCTTTCTTTGCAAGTAAGGGCTCATGAACACCATGGTAAACCAGGACCATACATACAAGACTGAGCAAATTAAAGAATCGCAGAATCACAGAATCACAGAATGATATGAAGTTGGAAAGGGCCTCTGGAGATCATCTAGTCCAACCCTCTTGCCAAATTTGCCAAGTCAGATGCAGATCCCTCTCCAAAATGGTTATGAAGTGAAAGGCAGCACGCTGAAATGTCGCTGCACCACCCCTGTGTCTCAGCTGGAGTGTTTCTGCAGTGAAGTCTACTCACTTTTCTGAAATCAGGACTAACTCGAACAGTCATGCTAGCTTTGCCTGCTCACGGTGATGCCAACGTGGTATCAGCAGAGCTTCCTCCTTTCCCGGGCTGGGCTGGTAGTTTGAATGAGAAATGTCATGAATCAAGGTGCCTGAAATGCTTCCTCCATCTCCCACGGGACTTGATCACACAGGTCCATAGTCTGTATGTTTTGCGAGTAAAAAGTGGACACCAAACCCCACCTGTGGGCACCTGAGAAAAAAAGCTTGAGCCTCAAGAAGTGCTGAGCAACCTCCCCCAGTGGAGGAAACATGGTTTCAGCTGACTAACTGTAAGCACTCAGTTAGCCTTCGCTTCTCCTAGTGTGTGCTCATCTGCAAAGTGGGGATCATTATATCTGACTCCCTCTCTAGGTATTTGGAAGCTAATTTAGTTAATGCTTGTCAAGCACTTTAAGGTCTTCAGATGAAAGGAGCCGCAGATAGGCAAAGCATTGCTATTACTATTAATTATTTCTATTGTGCAAGTAGACATGAAAGCAGCAAGGGTGATGATTACTTGCTTCCTTTAAAAGTGGCAAGACACAGTGCAAATATACAGACAGAGACCCTCCCTGCCCTGCAGTGCTCCTAATCTCACCAGCCAGATAAAGCAGACAAAGAGCGAGGAAAGGAGCATAAACCCAGAGAGAAGTACTGCATGTAATGACTTACCACACATGGGGTTTCTTGCAACAGCTGCTGTTTGAAAGTGCCTGCTAGCCAAAAAGCACAATATCGTTATTCTAGGGTATTTAAAAATCACAAATCAGACTCTCAAAAAGGAAATGTTTTTACAAAAGATAGTAAATGCTAATTCTCCTTATTTGACCTCTGATTTTTGAGCTGTTGTGAAGTTTTCCTCTGCAGCCATGAGGACTGAAAATATCACACTCACTTAACCAAAAGCCAAAATTCTCATATAACAAGGTGAAGTGTGAAGTGTTTGGACACGTAAGACAAATTCCTGTCAGTAACAGGTTGCTGTCAATCAGCAGGAAGGAGATGAGCCTGGGTTTGGTGGCAGCTCATCCCTCTCCCCTCCCAGGCGCTCACTGAGTCTCTCAATTAGTTTTCATTCTCCCCAGGGTGCCAGGGGCTGGGTACACACCACAGAGGAGTTTACATGCAGTCATGAGATGCTCCACAGTAATTTGTTCCTTTATCTAATGCCTGACTAGACAGGCAGATGGATAGAGGAGTAAAAAAACCAAGTGGCTCCTAGCCAGATGCTGAAACCTCTCACGCGTGGCTGTGGAAGGGTTGGCGCTGGCTTAGAAGAGGGGGTGGGAAGCATAACCAAGACCAGCAGTGTAGCAGGACTGGGATGCTCTGGGATGAGATGTGTCGATCTGAGCCATTCCACCTTTCCTTCAGAACATGAAGAGTCACAGAGGCAGACCCTGGGCCAGGCTAGCCCAGCAGATGGGCATCCGCATCCCTCACCTCCTTCAGGGACTGTTTCAGCACGTCTGTGGAAGGAGGTTGTAGCTGGATCTGCAATGTCCTGGGTGAATCCAGCAACTGCCGAACCTTCCTCTGACTGCTGTATGAATCCATATGGTTTTCTTGTTTGCTTTTCCCAAGTAAAGGCATCGAGTTCATTTAATATCAGCTGGACAACAGACTTGGGACATCAACTAGGTTTTTTGCTGGCCTTATGGTGATATGAGGATGCCAGATGCAAGCTGTTATGAAACTACTAAACTATTCTTAGAAGAATCCCAGCCTCTTTCAAAAAGCAATTTTTGCATGGACGAGGCAGCAGTGTTTCTTGAATGTCATTGGGAAGCGCATCCTTATCTCATAATAGTCATATACAATACTGCAGGTATGGTAAGGATATCAAAAGTGGGTTTAAAACGCTGAACCAGCTGACCTCCATGCGCTGCTTCAGCTTTCCAGGTCTGCATTTCATCCTTGGGCTCTCACCAAGCTCCCTCTAATGGCCACAGACACGGTGTCTCATTGCCTCCCTGTCCCGCTGGCCAGGCAGGACACAGGCATGAAGCCCCTGCCTTGCACAGGGCAAGACGTGCCTACCAGAGGAGGCCCTCCAGGTTTTTATTTTTTTAATGTGTGTGGGTTCATCTCTCACCTAGTTCTTTTATGATCCTGTCTCCACCCAGAATCTTCCCTCTTAACACTTCCTTGGGTTCTTTCCTTTCTCCCCAGCCTCTGGAGACCTGCTGTCTTCGCAGAGTTACTGCGCGTCCTGCCCTTAGCTCAACTTAGGCCCACACCCTAACATAAAGAATGGATTACACCACCGAGGAATGACAGCAGCACATGCCGGACAATTTGTTCATCTCTTTTAGCCTGGCTTTGTGATGTGTTCTTCATGCCAGCTGCAGAGGAGCTGCAGACTCAAGCCAGCTCTGCTACAGGCACCTGGGATCAAACGCCATGACACTGCTGCCAACATGACCACGGTGCCCACCAAGGGCAGCGCAGCCTCTCCTGAGCCCCACCAGCACTGGACTGTTATCCCTCTCTGATATATCTCAGACCTTCACAGAGCCACACACTCACAGAGCAGCTGAGGTTTGGAAGGGAGCTCTGAAGGTCATCTGGTTCAACACCCCTACTCAAGCAAGGCCGCCTGGAGAAGGCTGTCCACGACCGTGCCCAGATGGGTTTTGAATATTTCCAAGGATGGAGATGATATATCTCCAAGGATGGAGAGATGTGGGAAAGCAGAGACAGACAAGTCACACATTTTCGGAGATGACTTTTAATTGCGTCTCCTTTCAGTACCTAATTTTAGACAATAAATAAAAGTCCACCAACAGTCCACCTTCCTCAACATCCCCTCACCCTCAAAAAAGCCTTGAAATTGCCTTTCAGTGGGCATAGGGGCAGAAAAGTATAAATAGTTTGAAGATGGAGATTGCTTCATTTCTGGGAGAATTTTGTGATGTGGTTGTCTGTGTAAGAAGAGAATTGCTTCCAGAAACCCAGGCAGTGCTAAGAAATGTCCAAAAGCACTTCTCATTTTGGAAAATGTTGCCCAAATTGCCTCAGGCCCTTTTGCTACGTAAAATATGGGAAGATTTAAAATACTATTCTGTCCTACAGTGCGCCAAAACTAATAACTTCAGGGTCAGCAAGGGGGTGGATTGCCCTTTCTTCAATCAGCACAGCACCAGTTGGAAAAAGCAGACAGACCTCAGGATCCAGGCCAAGGATCAAGACCAGCTGTATCTCCAAAGGCTTATCCAATTTTTCCACATATATCAGTTTCTCCGATACAGGCAAAGTAGTAAGTACTTTAACCAGCAAACAGGAATTCTGGCCACAAACCTGGCCTCATGTCCACGTTTGAAACATGACAACTGTGCACATGCAACTAGTATTGATTTATTTTTTTTTCTTTTCTTTTGGCACAGAACCAGATCAGGATGGTTAACGAGAGGACGGTCTCCCTTGCAATAACAAAACACTTAATAATCGCTTCTAACCTCTCGGCTGTTGCCCTCCTCTTTCATTCTGGTCAGAGTCGCTGCTCCAGGAACCTCAGCTTCCCACAGGAGTTTTTAATCTCTCACAGGTTACCTGGCCAAGCCACAAGTCTTGCAGTCTGACCAGAAACACCACCCTGGACTGCAGAAACTTTCCCTCCTGACAATGCCAAGCAGCTCAACAAAATATAATGAGCATTTTTTAAATAAACACTCTTCAGTATATTCTCAACATTCAGGCTTCATTTCTGAAGTCTTCCTGGAGGAGACTGGGCAGTTCAGGGCAAATTAGGAAGCGAGGAGAAGGATCACTAGAAGAAGTAATATTTCTCCCATTTTGGTCAGGGAAACAGGGACATTTTCCAGTGGGTACTGCTTTTAGCTCCTAATTCACCTGCACCCTGAGCACATACTTGGACAAATCCCAGTGACAAAACACAGGGATGAGGAGTGCCTTTCAGCCAAAACCAGAATGAAGTGTTGCATGAAACCAGCAAAATGAAAGAACAAACCTCTAATTATTTTAATATTGGATAGTGACAGTGTTGTTCTGTGTTAGGAGCACAAACAACCCTTGGCCACAGGTCATGGTTCATTTTAAAAAACACTGAGGCTGTCCATGGACAAAACACTCACGTAATTAAATAAAATGAGCTTTCGATAAAGCAGATGAACATGCACGCACACAAGCAAGCAGTGGGTAATACTTTGCTGGATGGGCAGAGCTTGCTGGGGGTTGTTTGGGCACCAAGCACAACCCAAAATGTTGTTCAGCCTAGACAAATGGAGGCTGAGGGGACACCTTATCACTCTCCACAACTACCTGAAAGGAGGTTGCAGAGAGGCAGGGGTCAGTCTCTTCTCCCAAGTAACAAGTGATAGGACAGGAGGAAACAGCCTTAAGTTGCACCAGGGAAGGCTTAGGATGGATATTAGGAATAAGGTTTTCACCAAAAGGGTTGTCAAAGACTGGACCAGCCTGCCCAGGGAAGTGGTTGAGGCACCATCCCTGAAGGTATTTAAAAGATGGGTTGACATAGTGCTTAGTGACATGGGTTAGTGATGTTTGTCTTATCAGAGTTAGGTTGATGGTTGTACTAGATGATCTTAAAGGTCCCCTCCAACCTAAACAATTCTATGATTCTATGATTCACCCCAGAAGGTGCTTCTGCAGAGTGCTGGCTGAGCAAACCTAGGGTGTCCCAGGCTCACAGAGTCACTGTTAACCACAGGGTTTACTCCTAAAGGACTGTCTCTTTCTGGTGGCACCCATGTCCCCAGAGACAATCATGTGTGTGCCGTGCATGGAGCCTATTTCAAACTTGATCCAGAACAACTTCCATTTCACCTCTTCAGACTTATACATATTCTTAATATAAGCACCGTAACTTGCACCACTCAATCATTTGATATCATTTCTTGTGACAACCTCTTATCTGACTCAAAATTTGAGCCTTTTTTATTGAGCTGCCCCTCATCCTGCTCAGTGTTCTCACCATGTCATCAGCTCTTTACTAGCTGGGTTTATGTGTGTCTGGGATACTCTGAATAAAAGAAAACCTGAATAATGTTGGTATTGCCATTTCCACCTTGCTATTCCTACCTTAACAGGGCATCCGCACGCTCCTGGGTACCAGCAGGCATATTAACTTGGGTACCAGCTGCAAGAGCACGAGAGCCAGCTGTGGGGCAGCTTATCTGCAATGTCCAAGCCCATGAACCTTCTCAGAGCCAGCTCATCTCGGAAAACAACCTCTTAACAGCAGTTTTCTTCCTGATACTTGTTTGGGAGAACTAGCCCATGTTGAAGAAAACATTAACAACAAACAACAAAGTGTCACAGGAAACAGCAGCAAGAGATAATTTTTGTTGTGGTGCCAAAGTGGAATAAATTAAATTGAGTGCAGTATCACTGTGTACCTGGAGCCAAGCTTCTTCTTCAGAAGAACCACTTAATATTTGTACTAGAATGAATGAGACCAGAGCTGCCTGGCTCCTTTTTACACAGGATATCAACAGCAAAAAGGGCATTTTCTTGTTAGCGCACTGCCACTGCACTCCTAATGGGAGAGATCTATTAATAGAGTAAGTGGGCAGTCAGATATGTCCTTCAAAAACCTGCATGGGGCTGTAATTCTTCAGTTTTTAGCTCACACATTGCAGCATCCAGGGAAATTGTAGGGCTGGAGTGGTTTTCACTTCTGGCAGATGAACAGGATTTTTCATGTATTTACATTTCCTCTCTTGGTACCCGTATCACTCCATGTAACTGGAAAATTAATAAAGAGTTTATGTCTAACAGGATAGAAATAAAAGGAGGACCAAAGCTGATGTACAGTAAGTCAATATAATCAGGAGGAATTGATCAGTGGAACACAAAATGCTTTCATTGCCTTCAAAGTCAATATTGCAGGGGGAAAAATAGATTTGCAGAATCGCATACACTCAGCTTAGCCACTAAACACTTCACAGGCAAAACATGTTTTTTCTAAGTGTTTTAGAGCTTGTGTTTTTGGTTTTTTTAAATTTCCTTAGGATGAGTCTATCACTTCAGAAAAACAGGTAGGAGTCAGGCTCTCTGGTGTTAATACAGACTTTTATTGTGTTCTTCTTTTTGGGAATCCTTCTGAACATCACAATAAGCAGTATTTATTTCAGATCCCATCAAAGACTGAATATAGATCCTACTCAGTAATGAGTAAATCTAAGGAGGTTCTTGAAGCAGTCAGAAAATTGTATTTAATACTGCTTACCAATATTTTGTTTCTCTGGAATGGCTAGAAGTGTTAGTTAAGCCCCTGAGCAAAAAGTGTTGTGCAGATATGAAAACACTGAATGTGCCCCAAACAGTTTAAAATCCATGTAGTAGAAAAAGGACAACAGATTGCTGTAGGCAAATGGAAAAGCACAAAACTGATACAGTATAGGTTCTGCTCATCATGCACTCGTTTGAAAAACTATTAAGCCTTCAGTGGACAATAGCACTGAGAAGTATTTGAAATTATGAAACACAATCAAGTCTAAGTATCAAGCCTAGACACTAAATGGTAAGTCATAAATAAAGTATGGTAGAATGGGGTAAGATTTAGAAGGTGAAGAGGAGAAACTTTAAAAGGTCGGTAAAAGATTGTATAGTACTGGGGACACAGTAGAGAAGAGAAACTACAGAGGTGAACCTTGCACATCACCCTGAAGGGCTATGTGCTGGGAAAAAACAGAGGAAAACAGAATAAAAATCAAGGCTGGTGAGCTTAAATGAGAGTGTTAGCTATGTGAGGATGGGAAAGGTGAAAACCTAGAGATATTACAGAGTAAGAGTCTATAAAAATTCCAAGCAACCAGAATAAGAAATTCTGGGGGAGGGTTCATCTTAAATATCATTGGGAAGTTTCTTTATTTGCTTCTTAACTCTCTACATAAGCTGTTGGGTCCTTACCTCCAGGTGTCCCAGGTGTCAGTCCAAATTGCTGATGGTCTTCAAGTTGTTCTAAATTCAATTCTTTAAATACTGTTAGACCTTGTGTCTCTGCAATGTATGAAGATTGTCTGAGTCTTATTTTGTTCCTTTTCATTGGAGTTGAAGCATCACCACATAAAAGCTGGTGAAATGATGATGATGATGATGATGATGTCAGCTGAAGTTTGGGACATGAGGTTCAGTGGGTTCAGAGGGTTCAGCTTAGTTTCCCTCCTTTTTGCCATTTGTACTGTAATGAAGTTTATTTGCCTGACATCACTCTATGGGATTTTTTAAGATTTTCACTAGCTGTGAATCGGTGATGAAGACAACCTTCCCTGCATCCTCTGACACTGGTGGCACTAAATGTGCAACCCGGGGACTGAAGTCCCAGGCTTTGCCCCTGTGCTTTTGCAGCCACCCTGCCACACTGGTAGTCCTCATGGATGGAATTCATCAGACCACAGATGCCAACGTTTAGGTTTGAACAAGTGTTGAGGTTATTTCACCATTAATGGTTTATTTTAACCCTACAGTAGCTCCGAAAATGGATCTGGCGATTTTTTTCCTCAAAAGTTTCTGTTTCTCTTAGCAGGAATAAAGGCAGTCTAGGCTGACTTCTACCTCACGGACATCTTAAAGTCATGTGAGATGAATTCTACCCTACACAGCCAGTCTTTAATAGTGAGAAATTTTCTCCAAAGTTGAGAATGAAGATGAGAGATAGTGAGGTGGAGAGTGGAATATTTTGCATCTTTGCTTTCACTCACATACCCCTTTCATTGATGCGTTTGTGTTCAAGTCACCATTCCATCTGGATGTTGAGAACAATGTGATGGCAGGTACCTGCCAGAGAGCACATGTTTTCAGTTGAAGAGAGAGCTCAGCATATTCCCAGCATGATTGGGACCAAACCTAACCTGCCGAGTAACATATATATTTATGTGGTTTAGTGTTTGGACATATTATTTATTCTTGTCCCATTCCTAGTGTGTCTTCTACCTTTCTCTTCTCCTTTGCCAAAGCAAATCTTCCATTTCCCTTCCATATTCCTACTCTCTCGTCCTTGTAATTGAGGTTTTATTTCCTTTCTTCATCACCTGATCACACATCTCCCTTCTCTCCATCCTTCCCCCTCTTCCTTTCCCAGTGTTTGAGGTAAAACAGAAACAAATTTCTGTTCAGTTATTTTACATCTTAGCTAGGCCTCTTCTGACTCTCTGAAATTAACAGCATATTGTGGAGAAAACTGCTCATTCTCAGAGTGATAAGACCAATGTTGGTACTTCATGCCAAGGAACAGTATGCAGAGAGGCTCTTGCTTATACTTATTGCCATAACAACCAAGGCCAGCTAATTTCATTATTTGTCCCGTTGGAGGGTCGGAAACAGAAAAAGCATAGAGGAGTCCCACCTGTGGGGAGGAGTGGACAGGACAGGTGACCCAAAACTGACCAACAGGGGTATTCCAACCCATCTGCCTCATGCTCAGTATAAAAGCTGAGGGATCGAAGGGTCAGCCCTCTTTCTTCAACGGCCAACGTCTGAAGAGGACCCTGTCTGTTCATCTGCCTTTGATCCCTATATGTGTGTTCCTGACTCCACAGCTGGAATCCTGTTCCCGTCCATCACTGACTCCAGTCTGGGATTTCCCAAGTGCCTGCCCGTGATGTCATCCTGGGAACTTGATACAGTTTCATATGTATTTTATCTATTTCGTTATTTCCTTTTTTTTTTATTCTTTTAATATTAATACTTCATTAAAGTAGTTTAGTTCATTCTAAACTTGTAAATCTCTTTATCTCTTCCTCTCCTCTCTCTTTTCTGGTTTTGGTCAATTTGGCCTAAACCATGACACCCAGTCTTTCCTTCCCTTCCCATCCCCATTCTCCCAGCAGCACGTTTTGGAGAGAAGCTGGTGACGAATTTTAACAGCCACAAGCCCATTGTGCAGAAGACGACTCCACACCAGTGGCCAGACTTTGCCGTGCCACCACCTTGTGCTTCAGCCACATTTTCTGCCACGCACCCCTTGTTCCTCTTGGCGTGCTTGCACCACTGCCATCTCCTGCCTTTCCTCTTCTGCCAAACTGTGCATGGCTGAAATGGTCACAGCAGTAAAAAGGTCTCCGCTGCTCCAATCTGCGTGTCCCGGAGGGCCAAGGCATTGACCACTGGAACACTGCCTTAAAATAATCAATAGCACCGGGTGACACGCCAACCTCGCGCTGGCCAACCAGGGATAACTTGGGGTATTTCCTCATTCTCCAAAGGGAAGCAGCTATTTGTTTAATAGAGGCCGTTGCCCGAAAACCTGGCTGTGCCTCCCTCAGACCGCCACGCTCCAGGAGAGGGGAACTGGGAAGCCTGAAGCCGGTTGTGGGGACCTCTGGAGCCTGAAGGCCACCTTAGCCCTGTGTGGAAGGTAAGCAAAGGTATTTACGTGCTTTCCTTGGCATTAAAAAGCAAAACTTTCTAAAACCCTGGTTAAAAGTTAGAAGCTTGCTCTAGCCACCTTGCTTAACAAAGCTGTAGAAAGTGCTTTTGTTTGCTGAATTAATAAAGTGTTTTGAGTGCTTCTGGCAATCCAGAGTGTTTTCTTAAGCTGTAATAACACGGTCAGATCCTCTGATGTACACAGCTAGCAAAGCGGCATTGATTTTGGTGGTAGAGACTCTCACTAGGTCTGGTGATTGATGTTTAGGTAAGTTCTCCTTGCAGTTTGAAGTGGTATGAAGATAGGTCAGAGAGAATGGGCTGTAAACCCCTGTTCTTCCAGCCAAAGCAGCGTCATGTTGCTTTGCACCGGGCGAGAATTGGGCCCTCTGGCTATGTGCGGAAGATGCAGAAGAGAATTTATAACTCGCCTAAAAGACTTAGCTTTTACAGAAGGAGGCCAGGCTGTGCCTGTGCTTGTTTGCTTCTCTCTGGGGAGGGGAAGTAGGTGAGGCTGGGCAAACACATGGAAAAGTAAAAGCTGGAATGAGTCAGTAAAGCAGACAGGCAAGAGTCAGAGTAAAAAAATCGCAAATCCATCGGCTATTTGAGAGAAAGATGGGTGAAACATTCAATATTCTTTCCATTTCCCTCCCCTTCCTCCCCGCTTCATCTTTCATGTGCACGTTGTCTGTCTGCTTAGATTTTTATCTCTTTGAGCTGGGGCTTTTATTTCCAGAGGCTTGCAAAATGCCCTGCCCAATTTTGAGCACTATATAAACAATAGGTAATGACCATAAACCAAGAAGCACCTCTTTTAAAAATGTTCCCTTCTGGAATAGTTTAATGCCAGTTAACTTGTTTTAAAGCTGAATTAAAAAGCATAGCATGGTTGTAAAATGCTCAGAAGAAAAGCCATATAAGCACAGTGCTCTCATTAAACTCCTAGCAGCAGAGAACAATGCAAATTTTTTGCTATAGAGATGCAGACTCATAAGAAGTCTCTGGCAGTCTCAGCCACTTCACAGCAATATACGGCATCCCATAAAGTCTTTCTGTTTTCCCTCTCAGTTACAGAGGTCTGAGGAGGTTTGTCTGTCTTCATGCCTTACCTCACCTCTTCGCTGTCTTTGTTCTGTCGACAAAGCTGGTCTCAGCCTGTCTCTGGCTTTCTCAACTATCTCCATACTGTCTTTCATCTGGGCTTTTTTGCTGGGGAACCCAACCTTGATTAATTTCTGCACTTTTAGCCAGCTTAATACCTTCTCAGCACCACCTTCTGTCACAAAACTTTCAGCATTAGCCAATGCACATGACAAAATGATGGACATTTCACTGTTTATTGCCTCAGTTATTACAAAAACTATTTGCACGTAGCAAGCGTAGGCGTGCACACGTGCACAGCTCTGTGTGTGTGTGTAACACATGGGTGTGTATTGAAATGGTGTGTGTCCAGATCATCTTCCTCCTCTTACATTTTTTAACTTACTCAAGGGAGAGCAAAGCCATCTTTGAATATCTTTCTTTTAATATCTCCAGGAATGGTGCCTCAACTACTTCCCTTTGACATAAACTGTCAGCTTTCTCTGAGGACAGAAACCCACAGGTTGATATTTTGTATTTTTATGTGCTTGAAAGCCTTGAGCTGGAGTAAAGCTATGATAAAACATCATGAAGAAGTTGTGATCAGTTTGTGCCATAAAGTTAATGGCAGTGTGAACGTTTAACAATCTCTGGACTTCAGTAGTCTGAAATTTCCAACCTGACACGGAGAAATATCTGTGTATCCACTTTTGTACTGATCAGCTTTTTCTCTTTGTCTATAGATCACAGCGTGAGTACAGTATGAGCTGAGGTGGTTCACTTTGGTAAAGGGGGGGTCTAATAGCAGCCTACAACAAACTGAGAAGGGAGTGACAGAGGTGATGGGTGGTGGGAGAGGGTATAACAAGGATCACCAGCCAGACTTACAGCTTGGGACATCCAGGTTGGACATGAGGAAACACATTTTCACCAAGGGGTTGGGGCAGTCCTGCAACAAGTCACCCAGAGAGGTGGTGGTAGCTCCATCCTTGGGGGTTTTCAAAGCTCAGCTACACCAAGCCATGGCTGACACAGCGACCTAGTGTTCATGGCAGCTCTGCTTTCAGCAGGAGGTTGAACTGGAGAACTGCAGAGATGCCTCTCAACTAGTGCTTCATTTGTGTTGATTCTTTGTTTTTGAAAGAGGATTCTTTGATTTTAAAGAAGGACTTGAGCACAGTGAAATATTAAACTGATCTTTTACACATTATGGTAGACCTCTGAAAATGAGGTGGGATGGCTTTGTGACCTGCCCTTAGCGAATAGCCACAGCATTAGACAGGCTTCCAGTTTCTTGGATATTTTAGAGTGTGGGCCAAACAACCCCATAACCTGCAGTCTTATCTACCCTTATCTGCAGGATAAGCACATCACAGGAAACAGCAATCTAAGTTTCTCCAATTCTTGCTGATAATGTGTTTTTGACCAAAACAGAGAAGATGCAGCTGGTAGAGGCCCTGGTGAGGCTTTCCCATCTGCCCCAGCACAAAGCCAGTTTGAACATTTCTATGGCATTCCTGGCAGTCATGTCATGCTCTTCTAGACCTTCAGTGCAGAAGATCTCAAATCAGTTTCCCAAGAGAGTGGTCCCAGACAACCCATTGCATCTACCTCCCCTTCCACCCAAGGTCTTAGCCCCACCATGAAGTCCTCCAGCTCGGGTATCATTTTGTGTGGCCACACTTTTGTTACTGATGTTCCCAATGGACAGATAACTGTCAATTAGCAACTGAAACGAAACTCCCTGTTCACTTCATACCAACACATGTTTAGGCCTGGCAGTTTTAAATAAATTCAATTAAACATTCCAGTTTTTAATAATTCCATTTTAAATAAAGTGTCTGAAGGGAAAGGTCTCTGTAGAACAGGATTATCCGTGTAAGCCTTAACTGGAACGTTTCTTCCTTCAAAACTGATTCCTCTTTCATTAAACGAGAAAACTGCTGAAATCCATGCTCCCTGCACTGTAATAACCCAAATCTGCTTTCCTCAGCAGAGAGCTACCATGTGCACGGGCAAGTGTTCAAAGTGCATTGGGATCACCCTGTTCCCACTGGCAGCTTGTGCCATCGTCTCCAACATCCTCCTGTACTTCCCCAACGGACGAGTTCTGCAGCTCAGCGAGATAACCGATCTGGTCTGGTTTTTCCACGGCATTCTGGGAGCTGGGATACTGGTAAGAGAAAAGTGTTGCTACTGTTTTCTATGGGTTTTGTTTTGGTTTAGATTCAAGGCTAAGAAAATCCCTGTTAACAAAAAAAGTCATAGAGATGTGTTTTCCATAAATATGTGAGCTGCTTAACTGGGAAGTTGGGTATTGGGCTGAGAAAGTGCACTGAAGGCTGAAAAAGTCCCTAATCACAGGAATGCAAGGTATTCCTGAGATAAATACCAGGACTGCAAGTCAGGAGGAAGCGATAGGACTGAATTCTCACTGTGGAGAAGGGTGACTGGAACGTGTTTCAGTAGGTGTTCGTTAGGCCCCACCAACACTCGATGAATGCGGAGCTGCAAATGGCTTAAATCCCAAATGCACTGTGTACCCACGCACCCACCCAACACCCTTTGGGTTTGATCTGGTTTACCTGTGCTCTACTATAACCACTTCTCCATTCCACCACTCAGGAAAGATTGCTTTTATGTGAATATCCATAACCAGAAGGGAACATGTTTGGGACTACTGATCTTCCCAGTTCATTAGAAAGCCTGATCCCTTTACACTCTTCCAATTATCCACCCAAGTGGAGTTAAAAAGCCGAGCGAGTAACATGAATATGACAAGAACTGCTATTACACAGCCTAGGCAGATGGTAAACTGGCAAGAGTTGGCTACCTAAGCATCAAAAAAATGAATGTTTAAGAGTAATTAACTTAGAAAAAAGCAAATGTCATTCACAGTCCAGCTATGATGTAGCTACCACTTAAGTCTATGGGAAAGCTACAATGGATGTGGTTCAGACTCATATTTCCCAAAGCAGAAATATGGTATAAGATCATTCATAAATTGTTCTCCACTAGCAGCTTGCCTGCTTCTTCTTCCAGCTACCACTTGGGCCTATTACTCATGCTGAGCTTGAACAAAAGCATGAGTTTGTGGAAGGAAGCCTAAAGGAAGAAGTGGAACTACATGAGAGACCTGTGGAAAATTCGTATCACTGCAAGCCCAGGAGTCATTGGCGTTCAATGAAAGGAAAGGCAGATGTTAGGCATGAGAGCGTCACAGGCTCATTGAAAACGTGCCTTCTTTTAAGGCTTCCACACAGACTTGCCTGTGGCCAGCACTACGTACATCAAAAATGAGAACAGCAAGTGAGGCGGGAGGAAAAATTTGCGTTGACCTTCAAAACACAGCATTAGGAGTAATTATCGATCCACAGACAATGCTGTTGAGTGTATGTGTTTTCCAGAAAACAGCATGACAAATGCCCACAGGTGAAGAGAAGGGGAAAGAAAGCATTATCATCAGCTCCATTTTCCAGGTGCTGGAAGCATGGAAAAATGAAATCTGTCTTCTAGGCCTCCTAGAGAGCTAAGCAAGGGGAAGAATTCCCCATGACTGGAACTTGGTCTGTATCCTGACTCCACAGTGAGGAATGTGCAATGTGTTCCCCTGGGCACCTAGCTTTTCCCCAAAGGAAACACAGGCAAGTCATGCCAAGAGGTTGCCTGATCTTGGAGAATCTCCCTGTGACCGCGACAGTCTCCAGAGCCAGGGGAAAATTCATAACAGCCTGGCCTGGCTCTGTAAGCCAGAAAACCTACCTCCACCTGGGAACTTCATCTGTAGACTGATAGCTAGGCCATCAGCATACTCTTTGGCTGAGCTGCCAGCCTCACCACTTCCTCCTCTGCTGCTTCTCCAATGGAAATTTATATGACGTGAAAACCTCTCCAATTTCCTTATTTCAAGAGTTTAGGATGTAAAGAGAGGAAGACCAGCTCCGTGTGTCATAATAACGTCTTTCTTGATGGGAAGTCTGTGTGCAACACCGGGAAATGCCTGTCTAAGCCATGGCTCACACACAGCCCTCATTTTACTGACAATAGGCAAATCTAGCAAATTCTTATTCCCCTGTCAAAAGGCAGGTGTTTATAATCAGGCACTGCAAAAACACAAAGCTGCCAAACAAACCCTTCATCCCGAGCCAGGCTAATAGATGACCTGAAGGTGTTTGCAGCTTAGATGGGAAACCTCCAAAGAAGAAAGATAGCCCTGGAGGAAAGGGAGTGTTGTCTTGATGGGCAGAGGTATTAACTCTCCTTCTGAGGGCCAGACAGTGGCACGCTGGGGCTGAGGCTGCCTTGGGGACCATCTGTGATTACTTAAGAGCTGACTTCTTTCCAGGAAGGGGAATGTCTTTTTACCCTTCATGGGCTATACCTGCAGGGCTCTAGCTGTGGTCCAGAGACCACTGCAGGTGCTGGAGGCTGCTCCTGGGGTGTGCATAAAAGGCAGCAGAGAGCAAATCCTTTGAAAAATCTTTAAGGGCCTGCAAATCTAAGGTTTCATACCCTGTCCTACACAGTCTAGCAGAGACATTCACACTACATACATAAATTCCCTGGGCTTCATTCACCATGGACCTTCTGCTCTTCCTGCCCTGCATGGGACAATATCTCTCTGACATCTAGTCAGGTTGTTTTTGCAGTTTTTACCTTGTTTTTTTGTTTGTTTGGAGAGTTCTCCTTCTCTCATTAACTTTATGGTGACCATTTCCTACTTTCTCA
Organism: Calidris pugnax; assembly: GCF_001431845.1. Lineage (NCBI taxonomy): Eukaryota > Metazoa > Chordata > Aves > Charadriiformes > Scolopacidae > Calidris > Calidris pugnax. The sequence continues at coordinate 4,965,338 of NW_015091118.1, read as the reverse complement.
AATACTCATTTTCTTGCGTTGCTCTTTGAGATGCCTACACAAGCAGTGGTGGGCAGAGGCAAGGCATCAGGAGTGCTCTGGCTGCACAGCTAGACCCACAAAAGCTTTCTTGCCCTCTAGCTACCAAACTAAATGCAGCTTTTTTTATCTCCAGAGTGCCTCTCTAAGGTGGCATTATATCCTGAGACACAGATGGTTACTGACTTCATCTTATCAGTCCAGCTCCACCTGATAATTACCATGCAGAAGCTGATGTGAACTGGGAGTTCCCTGTTGAGTGAAGTCCATTTTGTAGTTTTTCTAGAAGCTTAGCACAAAGAGCCAAAGTCAGATGTGTTTCAGGAAGTTTAAGACTGATTTCCTAATTATAGTCTAGAGCAGGATTCTCACAAGATTTAAACTGACATAATTCTTACCCCAGTGACGCATCTTTTCTGAGCAGAAATTCCATTTTCTTAAAACTGACATGTTTGTTCCTGGAAAAAAACCAAAGCCCTGCTGAAAGGAAGCAGTGTAGCTTCAGCAATCCAAATTACTGTAGCAGAAACTTGCCAGCCAGCTCTAGCTCTAATTCCATGCTTCTTCCCAAGCTACTCTTCAGCAAGCACCAACATCTAAGGTGTAACTCACAGAGAAGAGGCACAAGGTGGTTTGTATTTGAGGAACATGATGTCCCAGCTCCTAGACTTTACAAAACAATCTCAGCAGAAGTACCACTCACCAATTCAGCTTGTGCTTTTCTTACAGGTTATTTTGCCAGCATTCATGATGCTGGGAGCAGGCGGAGCAGGATGTTGCGCTAACAGATGTGGGGTAAGTGGATATTTATGTGTTGAAATGGCACTATATGATTTGCCCATTAGCTCTTAAATGGCTGCTCAGCAGATGGAAATGTACAATGACAAACCATCACACCACCATCAACAGCCATGTCAGGGAAATGCAGAAAAGGAGCTTGATCTACAGCGTCTCTGGGCCGGGGCTGAGAGCTCAGTTAGCCAACAGGAATGTTATGATATTGCAGCCACTGATATGAGGGAAATCACACTCAGCCAGGGCAGGTGCTGGAGTATTTAGCCACATCACTGAGGGCAGAGAAAGATGAAGCTACTTACTTCACGTACAGTAAAGCATGACTCCTGCTTCCCCCTGCTCAAGGCAATGCTAAAGATTGAGATGGCTGGCTGTTCCATCTGCTTTCACCTGGTCCTGTTTCTTCCATGCTCTTCCATAGCAATTTGCTTTTTCACAGGTTCAGCCCTGCTTACCTCTGCAGGGACAGATAGGTCTCCTACTTTACAGGTCCATGCTAAGAGCCTGAGCTGCTGCTGGCACTAAGGAGCCAGGTGATGAAGCTACTCAAACCAAACTAGAGAAGAGGCTTAGTGAGGACAGAATATCTGTGAAAATGCTGTCTTCTGGGATTGTGTGAATTGCTCACCTCTTTGAGGTGGAAAAGAGTGCAGCTCTGCAAGTCACCTTATAGTTTAAAAAGAATCTAGAGGTGAGATGGGGACATGAGCAAAGAGCAAGTGGTTATGAGTGGCATTAAAAACAACTCTTTCTCCCAGAACAGTTCCTGGGGAAGAGTGATTTCCAAGTGTGCAAAAAGAGGTGAGTACTGCAGGGAGATCTGAAGGCCAGTGATGTACTTTCTCCAGAGAAGAAACTTCAGAGAAACATTACTTTGGGGATAGCAGGAGGAAAGGCACAGACATCCACATCAGGGTTGCTCAGATGCCCTGAATATGGGCTGTATACCCAAAGGCAGGGTATGGTGTGAATCACCAGGCACTGGAGAGCAGAAGAACCCTGGGACTGATTCAAACATGCATGATGGCCATGGCTTCCCAAGGTGCCAGAACTCCTTGTGAGGTGGGTTTGGGTGGACCTGATACCATGTCTCTAGCTTTTGGTGGCTTGTTCACCAGCTTTTACCTGCTGGCAGAGAAATAGCTCACACTGGAGCTGCTCAGGAGCCTGTATAATTCAAAGGCTAGTTTTTTCATGTTTTTGCTTTGGGGACCTTAGCTATAGAATTATAATTTACACTGAATACTCAGCATTGTTTTTCATAGGGGATAAAAAAAATTTAAAGAACTAATACTGTTCAGAATTATTATTCAATCAGAACGTAACTATTTTCCTCAGGGCAGGGACTGTGTCCTATTTTATTTTGTGCAATCCCTGGTTTAATAATTTCAGACTTCATCACAGCCTTTACACTCTGCTGAAGTATGAACGACAGTAATAACAATTACTAACTTTCTCATCCTTTCATTCACCTTATTGAGTTCTTCAGTTCACAGTCATTATGTGCTGCATTGAGTAAGTTTTCTCATTAATCCATTTTAAACCGTTGCCTCCAAACATACCCAGGTGGCTTCATATCCTTGCATTATGGAGTAATGATTTTGGAAAGTAACAGATTTAGAGAGCGTCTGTGTCTCGCAGCATAGATAAATGAAGATGGTACAGCTAGGGAAAATGCTGAAAGGTTGAGATGATGCAATAGTTAATAAAATTGTTGTATTTCCATAGCATATGGGACAAGCCCCCAGAAAAGATTCCAGAAGAGTAGATATAATGGGGAAATGCCACTGTGTGTCTATAAAATGACCCGGAGAGCCAATCTACCAGCTGCAGCAACTTCAGACTCCCCTTTCAGTGGCAAGCACTATTTGTCTATATAATCATGTGCACAGTAAGGGAAATAAATGAGATGAAGTTGGCCATACAGCCACCAGATTTCAAATGAAAAAAATCATGTGTCAAAGAATAGCCATCAAAGATAGCATTGTACTAGTACTAGCACTAACCATTGTCATAAAACATAGAAGCAGCAAAAGACCATTTGACTCTTTCTATCATAATGTCTTTGGGATGGCACATACTGGAAAGCTGTGCCAAAACTAATAATTTGCATAATTAAGATCCTTCAACCAAGATGCAGAATGCACAGTTGAAGTAAATGAGAAAACATGTGGGGAGAAGTGGTTCAGCGTAGGCAGGAGTTCCAGACAGAATATCAGCCACTCACCATCACCGCGAGGAATGGCTGGTGATCCTGTTATGGGAGACGGTGCATCAGCTACAACCCAGCGCTGCTTTGGTCTGGACAATATAGTAAATTACTTGCATTTTGCTGACAATGAAGCTCTGCTAAGAGGGAACTCAGCCAACATGCACATAAAGACGAAAAGAGTGTCCAGCTTTGCAAAAAAAAAAGGACAGTTATTAATCAGTTATGATTAAATAAGTCTCATGAGAAATCCCAGCAACTTCTAACTCAAGAGATGCTTTAGAGGTAAAAGGACACACAAAATGAGTCGATTGGCACACTCACAGCATGCAGGGTTGTACAGAAAGCAGTAATGTCATCTGCTGGCAAGTTGGAAACTGCATTCACCAGCTTGGACATGTTTAGATAGCGAATAGTTTTCAAGATTATGTCACGAAATCTGCAATAGGGATGATGGTATTTTCCTTTGACCCTGTAGTGCAGCACTGTGCAGAGCGGCTGGCATCAGAGGAAGGTTTCTACCTTCCTTGTGGGCTATTAGAGGTCACTGGTATTTGCTGGCAACAGGAAAATGTGAGGCCTGAGGTATTTGGCTTCACACCAAAGTCATGGACAGGAGTGTTTCCCATGTGCTTCCTCTGCCATGCCTCTGCCCTGACTCCGAGGCAGCCTTGCTGCCTTGCCCCCAGTCCAGGTCTTCCCCTGGCTCTGGCAGTCTGCTCCAGTTCTTCTTCTTCTTGGCAGACTTGTGTACAACAAGTACACAAGGGCAAGGACTCTTAACAGGACTAGTGGGAAGCCTGTCCCAGATACACCAGCAGCAGCACCCTCCTGAGTTTGTTGTTTCTATACAGAAACAGCAACCAGATACATCCCATCCATTAATAGAAAACTGCCCCAAACATAGTAAAGGTAACGTTTCTGTGGGAGTGGCCGATGTAAAACGTACAGGTGCATTACATGTAATTCAAAGTCACCACTGATTCGTTGCCACACGCAGCACAAGTAGATTTCTCAACACAAGCCATGGTAACCACATGTCAAACCTGTTGCAAAATTAAGGAAAGCAGCAATAAGAAAGGCTCTTTTGCATTCCTCATCAATTAGCAAAAACAACTAATGCATCTTTCTGTTGCTTTCATAGCTGGTTTGGTAGTTACTTGCTAGTTTCTGTTGGTACAAGGGCTGAGAAAGGTGCTCTTGGTGAAGAGTTGGAAATGTTGAGGCACATGATATGGACCACATCAAGCCTGTACTGTCTTCATATTGGCTTTTTGAAAGAAGATCCATCAGATTTTTTGTAAGTTATGGGTTGAGTATAAGATTCTGAATAAGTAAATCTCTGAGCTTAACCACTTTTAAAAGCAAAACAAATAAAGTTTGAAATCCTTTAGCATTTAGGATAGCCACAACAGTCAGAAAAAGTCTAGTTATTTTTTGTTCCCACAAATATCATGCTGTTACTATAAGTTTCAGCATGTAGTAAGAAACAGATAAAGGTAATTCCTTCCCATTCAGTGTAAGCTGCTCAAGCCTCTGTTCATGTGGTGTTGAGGGTCTCTTCCCTTCCAGATGCTGCTGTCAGTGGTCTTGTCTGTGATGGGATTCGCGGGAGGAGCATATTGTGCTGTCATCTCCTCACTGGGGTTGATTGGGGGCCCTCTGTGTGACACAGGTGATGGAGAATACCTCTACCCTTTCAGGAATGACACTCTGGAGTGAGTATGACTTACAGGCTCCTCTAACTTTGGTTTCCCTAATCACGCCCCCTCCCCATCTTTTTATAGCAAATTGGGATTTTTCCAAAGTGAACTGATGATCCACCCTGTCCACACCTAAATTCACATTTCTCTGAGTGGCAAGTTCCAGCTGGTCGTCTCTGTGACCAAGGAATCATCTTTGGGCAAACTGCCTGAGCTTCTTCTGTTGTGCTTGTCAGCAGCCCCTTGTGCAAGTTGCACAGTGCTTTCAAAAGGCTGCTGAGCTGTGACTCCCACTGGAGCCAAAAGGAAGTGTTTGATAACTCTGACACGTTAATCTGTTAAATCATCATGAATCTACCTACTTCTGAAGAGCAAACCAAAAATCTTCTCTGTATCTTTAAAGTTAACTTTGGCAACCATGCACTTCAAGCCAGAGCTAGAGACAATGGATGGGCTGGGCTGAGATACTGCAGCAGGGATGGAGAACATGGAGACACATTTTTAAACCGTTGGGGACCTTTCCCTTTAGTTACTAGCACAGCCATAAAACAAGAGGGAGATTCCTGTGCATGCAACCAAGTACAGATGCAGCTCTCTTCTCTAGTCATCAATTGCATCTCTGCACCTCAGAGACTTCTAAAGAGAATCAACAGTTTTTACTAATAATAATAGAATATGAGACTCACTTTACATTGGGAGAACAAGTTTCAGGAAATGTAACATGGAAAGCATTCTCAAATTTCTACTTCCTAATAAGTTGCCAATTATTTTTCTCTATCACAGAGACAATTATTTGTTCAACCAGACAACATGGAGCATTTGCAAAGAACCTGAAAACATCATCCTTTGGAATATTGTCCTTTTCTCTATTCTGCTGGCCATCGGTGTGATTGAAGCCATTCTTTGTTTTATTCAAGTCATCAATGGACTTACTGGCTTCATATGTGGCACATGTATGAGGAAAAGAAAGGTTGGTATGCAGTAGAAGATATCAGGGTGCTTTACGTTCCTACCACTTTTACTTTTTTTCAGGCTCTGGTAATGGCAGATGATCAGAGAGATCTGCACAGCCCCTGAACAAGCTCCTCCGAGGAGCTGAGGCCATGCAGAGGCATTTGCACACTGTCTCTCTCTTCCTCCCTCACACTGTAGTCAGGGGTAACTCCGTCCTCAGACACTTCAAAACGGTGGAGCGATGTGAGGTATCGATATACTCACTTATGGGGCTGTGTTCCTATTTAGAAGCCTTTTAGATAAAGTGTAATGACTCCTCAGCATCTGTACGTGAGAAAGATGAGAAGTAGAGGTGCTTTTAATTGGAAAACAGTAGTAAAAAATGTCATTTTATAAAATGGAAGAAAACTTCTGTCAAGTTTCTTTTATCACCATTGCTTCCTATTCACTGTTTATTTTCATTTTACAAGATGCTTGCAGTAAGTCTGATATCCTCTTAGAATATTAATTAATCATCTTTCATTCATTGCCTTTCAGACAAATATTTCTGGAATGTGAATGACCTACAGAGGATGCCAGGACAAGCCCCGAGCTGCCAATTCACACACAATAAGGATAGTGCACCGTGCTGTATTTATGGGGGGATGACAAAGAAAACTCAAAATGTTCAGGAGCTACATGGGGCAAAATGAATTTTTGATAAAGAAGTCAGGGTGGAAAAGGGCTAGATTATTTAGAGCTGAGACTCCAAATTTTCATCTCTCTGAATATACCTGTTAAATCTCAGGTACTGGCAAAAACACTGACCTGCCTGGTCCTGCCTGCTGAACTGGTGTGTAAAACAACAGTTCCCAGATAAAAGCTCACCACCCACCCTGTTGTTTATACAGGAAACTGAACCATTGTTAATGTATACATTTTATAGAATCATAGAATGGTTTGGGTTGGAAGGGACCTTAAAGATCATCAAGTTCCAACTCCCCTGCCATGGACAGGGGCACCTCCCACTAGACCAGGTTTCTCAAAGCCCCATCCAACCTGGCCTTGAACACCTCCAGGGATGGGGCCTCCACAATTGATCAGCTTCACGAAGCAGGCACTCTCTGGCTGGATGTAAATAGCCTCCCATCCCCAGCAAATCCCACCATGAGTTCACCTGTCTGTTCCTATTAACATGCTTGCCAGGCACTTCCAGATTTAAATTAGGATGCCCAGAGAATACAAGTGGCATTTGCAGCACCACAGAGGCAACTGAAGCACATGGTTTTCAGCCTCCTTCAGTCACCCTGGAGCCAAATCTCCTTGTGCCCATCTAGTAGCTTTGACTTTGACAAAGTCCAGTGCACCTCTAAATCGGTTATTCAAGAGCATCTGAGAGATGTGGTAGCCCTGGAGAGGCATTTGGGTCAATATGGACAGTGGGGTTTGGAGCAAGAGTTTAGAATTGTCCAGTTTAGCAGAACGGTGGAGAACCTCACCACCAATTTTGCCCTCACGAAACTGCATAGGAATTTCACTAATTTCCTCACAGGTCTGTGGGTCTGTTCTTGAATGTAAAATGGGCAAAGCAATTAACTGCTAAAGATAAACATTAAATTGTTAAAGGTAGTGATTATGTGCAGTTTAGTAACAAATAGGAGATATTATCTAAAAAGGCAACAAATTGCATCAGTTTTAGTGTTACAGCAATAGTGATCCCAGCCAGGAATTGTGCAATTCTCCATCATCACTCAAGATCAAGCCCTTGATGCTGAGGTCCATGACTGGCAAATTTCAGAAACCCCATAATTTCAGCAACTCCCTCAAAGGTTAATTCTTGGACATGCCACTGACTTCCCTGAGTCAGCCAAACTGTAAGATGATCTTTATCCATCCTGAACGCATGTATGCAGTTATGAGAAGCTGAATGTATCTAGAGCACTCAGAGTCTATTTTTCAGAGAGAGACATTCATGTCTTCTCAGTCAAAAGTTGTTTGTGCTTCTGTATTGTAGAATGAGAGCAAGTTATTTGAACACAGTCATTGCAGACACATACGGCAGTTTGTGCTGTCCTCTAATGCAGCACACACCCCTTTATGCAAAATGGGGAAGAAAATGTCAAGTGGGCCAAGAAGAGTAGCACATGTACACTTCCTTGGAGCATAGCTTCACCCTTAGAAGCAGGAAATTTGCCACATAAAACTTAAAAGTACCTTCAGTAAAAAAAAAAAAGCTTAAAATGCGTTGACGTTTGCAATCATGACCAGGTGCACCCAAACCTGCCAGGTGGCTTAAAAACTCACGTTCATTGTCAGCAATGAAGGCTGGGCAGTGCTATCACATATGGCAGACATCAAAATAAAGCCAACTGTTTAAAAAAGAGTCAAGGAGGCAGCTAGAAGTAAGGATATTTGTCATATAGTCGTGTGGAGAGAGACTCCATCAGCAGAGGGGTTCTATGAGCTCTTCACGGTCCCTAAATATCAGCCCTGCCCTCATCCTTCAGTTTTGTCTCCCTGACTCCCATCTCTGTGATAAAGCCAGTTTGGGCTGTGCCAGCACCAGGCGAGGGAGAGGTCCCCACTGGCACACACCACCTCCAGTACGGGGAAGTAAAAGCACTGTTACTGCTGCCATCTGCTTGTTCCAAGCTGTCCTGCCCTGGCGATGTTTATTGTCATGTCCGTGTGCTTCTGGGGACACCCTCTGTTCTGCCAACTGAGCAATCGCTGACCTCACTGATATATGTAAATATTAAATATTGTTATTCTGAAGTTGTTTTCTGGCTTGATTTGTGTGACCTAAAGGACTTGTGACTTCTAACTGGCTCCAGTAGGAAGAGACATGGAATAACACAGAAAGTAGAGTTAAACTCAGCTCATCTAACTTGGACCACTGAAAATGAGTCTTTTCCGGGGTAGGCATCAAGCCATATAGTCCATAGAGAAAGGTAACCTTCCCTCAGAACACCACAAGAAAGATGTCCAAGGCAGGTGGGAGGCATTGCCCTCTGAGACAGATTCAGTTGTCCACCGTAGACAGGAGCATCTGGTGCCATTTGAAGTGCAGCAAAGCACCCTGCTCAGCCCCCAGATGCCACTCCAGGCAGAAAGGGTCTCACAGATGTCCTCTGTCACAGCTGAGAGCCACCCACTGATGTCTAGAGAACCAAGTATCTCAGCAGGGTCCAGCAATGCAGAGGTGTGGGTGACCAAAGCAATCACCTGTCTCTTGCAAACACAAGGATGCTAAAAGTTCATTTAGCTAAGATACATAAAGGTGGCTAAAATTAGGTGAAATCATTTCAGATCATGACTTTTGAGATCCCCCAAATTGCTTTTTAGATGAGTCAAAGCCTGACCTCTCAGAAGTGTCACCAGAGCCAGATGGCACGTTGCAACAGGATCAGCTCCTCACATCAAGCACTGCAGGGAGACTGGCAAACTCAGACTTTTCTCGTAGGCAAGGCTTCAAAAGAAAATGTCTACACAATGCTAATAATAATGATAATTTTGACTTGGACTGAGAGTTGGCTTGACTACAGGTAAAATGCCATCTTTCAGAACTGGGATTACTACAGATTTTAAGCGGGCTTTGTTCTTTTTTTTTTCAAAATGGAAAGAATTATTTCAGGGAAATCTCTTAGCAAAGGAAAAGAAGCATTTTGTCTCTGAAGTGTTTTATATAGACATGAAAAATTTAGTAAAACTAAGAAACTCATAACATTCTTCTGTATATTCCTTATACATATTCTTCTGTGTATTCTTAATCTTTTATCTCTATTAATCCTTTATCACTATTTATCTTCTATCTATTTACCTACCTATCAGTCTGCCTTCTCTATAGCTATCAATCTTAAATAATGGATGGTTAAAAACTCACACAATCATAATGACAAAATATCTGTTTAATTTTTATACTTAATACCCACTGTGCAGTCTCACCACACAGGCTCTCATACAAGGAATAAAAATGTGTTACTTTCAAGTTGAATTATCCCTCTCCTTCTGCATTTGAAACTCATGCAGGAGATCAGCCACATGCAAGTCTGTGTTGGTTGGAAGAGAAAAAAATGTTCCTGGGGTTGACTTAGGGTAGAAATAAAACTTCAGACCCAGGAAGCCATCTGCAAAATTGTGAATGCTTGGAGACCAATAGCACAGTGTTTCAGCTGCCAGGATCAAGGACATGATTCAAATACCTGGGTTGGAAACCACAGACTCGTTCATACCATCTCATTTCAAGAGGAACTGCCAGACCATTTTGATGCAAATGGCTCAGGTGCCTCATAGCTCGGTTTTTCTTGGCACACAGAGCAAAGCAAACCAGTGAGAGGTTGGTCCCCACAGACTCCCTGTGCCACGGTCTCTGCTCTGCTGCCCTGTCCCCAGCCCTGCGTCTCTCCTCCCAGGGAGCTCCTCACAGGCAACCACTCCTTTGCAAAAAAACCAAAAACTTTAAAAAAATCCCAAAGGAAATTAAAAAAAAAAACAACCCACAAACAAACAAAAAACTTCCCAGATTTTGAGGACACTTTCATTTCCTACAGAGCACCAGCTCTTTGGGCTTGTCCCTTTCCAGAGGAGTGACAGGGGACAGCCACCCTCCTGAAATGCCCTTCTCTGTGGGACCTCTCTCACCCTACAGTGTCCCTTTCCTCCTTAGTCCCTGGGCCACAGAGGACCACCTAAAGCTTGTCATCATAGTACATTTAACAGAGGAAGTCAGGGCAAGGGCTTCATCTCAGGCACAAAGGCCACTGTTTTGTCCATCTTTATTTCTACCTGTATCTTCAAAGATGAGTAGATGTAAGTGCTCATTACGGTGCAGATCATTTCCACCATAAATAGAAAGCTTCCCTGGTACACAGCACTCCTCACTTTCTTCCAGGCACTCCTCTATTTTTATCAACCACTCATGTCAGAGTCTGTTCCATCAAGGTCAAGTGATAAAGAGAGAGTGAGAGCTCCCCTGAGTATCCCCCAAGTAGATACTCAGAACCATTGGAGATACACCAGGACACCCTGGATCATCCACTTGCCCATGTGGACATCTCAGAGGCTTTAGAGCATCTCATTTGGCACCAGCGCTCTCGATGTGAGCAGCTAAATCAAGCCCTGAAACATCTACTGGGTACAGTGACACCACTCCGAAAAGCAGCCTTAAGCCCAGCAGACTGAGATCTGCCTTCACCTTGTCCTGCCTCACAGGACATAAAATAGGTCAGTGAACCACATCCTAAAATTGCATATATCTCCCCACGGGTTACAGAGGAAGCCTGGAGCCAGCAGTGCAGCAGCTGACCTCCAAAGGTGCAGCCCTCCATCATGAGCTGGAAGCCCACTTCAGACATCCCTCCCTTAGTGAGATTTCTTTTTTAGGGGTAAAATAGATGCATCTGCTGAGAGTCATCTTGTAGCAAAAGAGCACAACAACAGATTTAGTGAGGAATCAGTCTCCTCATGCTTTTACAATCCTTCTTCCATGCACTGTGTGTTGGCAAAGACACTACAGCTCCAGATGAACTACTTAACACACAGTTTTTACTCCAAGTGTCCTTCATCCCATCGTGCAAAGATTTCACTTACATTTTGTCCTATGACATCTACTCTCTATCCTTCTGGGTCTTCAAATGAAATTTCCAGCAGAGTCAGTCCGGACTTCCTGCGTAGGTGTCCAAGAACAAATTCAAATCTTGCTTTGGAGATGTTGAATTTAGCTGACCCCCCACTTGAAGGATGCAATGCCAGATATTTCCTCCCAGGGACGCCTGGCTGCAGGGTGGGTTGAGACCCGGCCACGTGCACCTTCAGCCACACGCATCTTCAACCCCACTCTGTTCCTGCCTCAGAAACATGCTGCAAAACATTTTGCATAGAAAAAAGAAGCTTAGTTTGTGCCTGTATATAAATAGTGTTTTAAAGGCTATTGAAACATCCCATTTTGAACAAGGAAGACAGCCCAGAGAAACCAGTGTCTCCATTGCCACCAACAGCTTCAGTTTCAATGACCTTGTGCAATTAAAGTGGAAGGGAGTGTTTCTAATTACCACCCAGAAAATGTTCCTCAGAATTGCACAGTGTCCTTTTTGTACATAAATATTGGGTCAAAGTTAAAACCCCTCACTCAGTCAAAACAATATTTGAATATAAATATAAAGGAATCTTTCTTCTAAGGCAGGATAAATAATCATGTGGCTGTCAGGCTTTTTCATCTTTTTTAATTTTCACTTTTTTTTTAAATACTCCTTATAGAGACTTCCTAACAGATCACTGCAAAAGTTAGCAAAAAACTTATTTTCTCTTGTACAGAGAGGTGTCACAGAAAACACAGCGTTCCTGCACTTCTCCTCCCTTCTTCCCACATCCACTACCCATGTACATGTGTGTCCCTACCATGTCCTGCCCATGGGACATGCTCAGTCTGTGTCACTGCTATTTCCATGCACGACTTCTCCTGGCTGTCTGCAGGAGATGGCACACGGCAGAAAACCTTCCTGAAGATTTGTGCTTTCAAACTCCTGCTCAGAGTGCATCATCTCAGAGTGCAGAGGAGGAAATATGTGATTTCCATGTGGAAAGGATCTACCCACTCCACAGATGAACACAAGTATGCAGGAAAGCCAAACAAGCGCCCTAAATAGGGCTAGTTTTACATAGAATTGGTTATGAAGAATCACAGCATCACACAGATGAAAAAGATTCATAAGGCACCTGAAGAGATATTGGTATGGCAACTCTACAACAAATGTAACCAACTTCATTCCTTAATATTATACTTGAGCTTCTCTCAGAATTATGTCTGTTTAATGGGAGTTTCACGAAGTAGTTAAAGAAAAGTCTGTATCTGTCCTGTAGTTTTATTGAAGATCCTAAGACCACCCTGCTCTCCTGCCTGCTTCCAGCAGCAAAGCACTGAGGCACTTGCTTTGAGGATCAGTACAGCTCCTTTGGCTGGTCACCGACAAATCTTCTTTCACTGTTTCCTAGGTTTATTTTGATAATTATTGTGGGTTTAGTTCAGTCAACTTTAAACAGATGAATTCTTAGCCCTATCTTCTGCGTTAGCCTTGTGCCTAGAACCTAGAGAAATATGGATTGTTTTCATAGCATTGTATATTAGACAAAATATAACATTTCCCCTCCTCTAAGCCAAGATAGCATTACCCCTCACATCAGTGCTCCATTGCTCCTATCAACACCATTTTCTACTATCTTCTTAAGCTCTGCTTCCTAGAAAAATAAGATTGGGTATCATATGAAGAAGGGGAAAGACTGAAGAATTGCCAGTAGTCCTCCAAATAGATATTTTGCATTCAGTTCTCAAGACCTTTAGGTTTCTGGATCTGTTTCTTACTGCATCTTTCTTTGCAAAGCAGAGTAAACCAATACTTAGCAATTTCTTTACAAGGCAGCACTATTTTTTCTTATTTTTTTTTTTTTCTATTTTTTTATCATTGTGGAGTCAAGCAAAGAATAGTATCATCAGTCCATTATTCCTCCCTGTGATCTAAATTAAGCAACGTAAAATGCCTCTAAATATACCAGGCTTAATATCTTTGAGTGTGTTTTTTACCTTAACTTTAGCTACTGGAATTTGGGCTTCTTGGAAAAGCAAAAAGGACCAGCAGAACAGAAACCCAACTGAAATGGCCATGGTTGGAGGCAGGAGTATAAATGTTTTCATTGGATTGTTTACTGCAACAGGTAAGTTTTCTTAAAAGACTTTTAAATATTCTTCTTAAAACATACGCATCACATAGATCTGGGGGACTTTTCTTTCAAAGCAGGTGAACTCCTTTAATGTCAGGGCAGATTTTACCTAAGTGTGGCTTTAAAGGAGTATGGTTTCATGAATCATTTTGGGATGGATTCTTCCAAACCTCTTCACACTGAATAGAACCTAATGTTTATGTATATTCTTTTAAATTAAAGACATTAATTTAAGAGTTTAGTTAAGAGTTAAAGAGTTTAATTTAAGAGTGACGGAAGAATATGACAATTTTCATTAAGGAGAACTGTGGGCTTAATCTTGAACCAGTTTCTGTTATCCAGCATAACAGAAGAATTTTACTCCTGGAACAATCCAGTTCTGTGTGGAATAAATTGCTGCTCTTGGACAGCATTGAGCTCTCTCCTAAAGAAAAAACGTTTCTCCACTGACTGCTGCCCTCTGCTTCTTTTTTCTCCCCTTGCTGCCTGGCTTCATCTGAAATTTGCTTCCCTGCCCAGTATTTTTGGGAAGACTTCTTCACAGAATCCCAGAATGATTCTGTGACATTTCCCCATGTGGTGTTTGCCTGGCAGTACCTGGTTGTAGGTTTGTATTCTGACTGCAATGTCTGCTTGCATTTCTTTTCCTAATGTCTATTTTCTTAAATAATTTTCCTAGTGTAAATGATGCTCTTGAAGGATGGCCTGTCAGCCACAGCAGAATAACAAAGACAATTCTGTTTGCTATAGAAAGAGCCTTCCGCTGAGAAAAATGAAGTTAAAAATGAGTAAATTACCTCTAAATATCTAAACATTGAGATTTTCCATGCACAAACAGATATTCATTCTTGATCCTGGGAAATCATTTAGGGTGAGATTCTAATACTGTTATTTGTACTTAGCAGCACATCTCACTATGGGAGAGAACTTTGTAAAGAAAATAGAAGTGTGTTTAAATATCTGTATGAGAAAAAGGTTTACAAGCTCTCAGTGTGTTCTAGAAAACTAGCTGAAAATATGTACTGTAATTCTTACATTTCCATCTTTCATGTTTACAGCTACCTGGGTTGGAGGAGCGTATATCAATGGCACGGCTGAAATTGTCTACCTGCCTTCAAAAGGACTATTGTGGGTCCAGGCACCTGTGGGATTTGCCTTGTCCCTTGTTATTGGTAAATAATTCATGTAATCAGAACACACAAGCTTTTAAAAAAATCATATTAATATATTAATAAGTATAAGAGTATAGGGTACATTTTAGACGTGATTTTGTTTCTTAGGTCTCCAGTAGATCCAGAATAAGCATTTATAATGCTGTCTTCTAAACTGAAGTATAATAAATTGGGGTAGCTTGGAGCTAGTGCAGAGTTTTGCCTGCTTGGAGCAATTAATAAGAAAAAAATCTTATCTGAGAACTTTAGAAGCATGTGGCTATGTGTATATTGCTTTCTTATCATGATCTCTTATTCACAGACTGTTGAGACTATTGGTATCATTTTACTTTTTAAATCTTAATTTTTCCACAAAAATGCATTCTTCTGAGTAGTGGGAATTGTCTCATTTCAGGATGAATTTATGGTGTATCCAGCTTATCCCACTTTACAGCTGGTCACTACTTTGTTGAAATTAAGCTAAATTGGCAGTGTCCTACACCTAAGTTGCCATTTCTAACTCCAAGAATTATTGAACGCATGCTGGGGTTCAGCTGTCTTGCCAAGACCAAATTTTCCTCCAGTCCACAGGGAGTTATACTGTAACTCTCTACGGACACATGATGTTTAAAGCAAGGAGGCCTGTGCAAACCTTGCATGGGACTTGCTGAAAGAAGAATAACCTTTATTCTTAAGTGAGAGAAGAGTCCAACTGACGTGAATATGAATCAGGCTTGGAAATATACTGCCAGCATTTCTTATGTGAGTAATTCTTACTAATGAAATTGGGGAGTGCAGGTCTGATCCTGCAATCTTTACTCAGGTCAGTAGTGCCCAGACAAGCAGTCCTGTTGACTTCAAGGTTAGGCACAATGTGTATTCTTTGGTTTTAATGAGACAGCCACACATCTGAAGTCTAATATTTAGGTGAAGGTGGATGGGACTTAGTTCAATGTGCAGATGAAAACAATATGGTTATGGGAAAAGACAATGAAGCCACCAAAATGAAAATATAACCAGAAAAGGAACATACATCAACATGTTGCATTATGTGATCAAGGACAAAAGCTTGTCTCTTTTTTAGCCAAATATGGATCTTCAATGCCTTACTCTGCCTACTGACATTTTCCACAGGAAGCTTTTCAGAAAACTTTGTGTCTCAGGTTGGTAGGTCATTGGAGATGGAGAAGAGACTATATGCATGTGTCCTCTGATCTAAGTTACTGTTACAGTCACAAAGGTATCTCATGCCGTTTAGGGTGCCCTAGGGGGTCCTAGCTGGCCTCCAGCAGCCACTCCGGAAAGATGCAGGTCTGCCAACAGTGGAGGGCCATATCTGTTAGCAGATGTCCTTTATAATCTGGGACATCTCAGTTGGATGAAACCCCACCTTTAGGCAAGTGAATTGAGGCCCCGGTGCCTGTTTGGCTGCATCATTCTCTAGGGTCCATTATGTACAAATTCCACACTCACTGTATGGGTCTGATACACAAATACCATAATATTCTTACTTTTTTTCCTGGAATATAATAAATTCAAAATTCTACCAGAATGTCATTACTTCTGATAGGTGGTTTCTTCTTTGTAAATCCAATGAGATCCAAGAATTATGTGACAGTGATGGATCCCCTCCAAGAAGCTTATGGGAATGTGATGGGAAGCTTACTTTTTATTCCACCACTGCTAGGAGAGGTGTTCTGGTTTGCAGCTATCCTGGCGTCTCTGGGTAAATATCTACTTTGCTGTTATATTTGTTTAAAGCCACATGGCACAACTATTACAGTATAATACACATTTGGGAATTGTGTTGGACTAAGCTGTGGAAAATTGTGCTTCATTTCTCCTTTAGTGAGAGGAACACAAGTGGAACAAGTGGAGCAATGAGGAATTCATTTCTGGAAAATAAGCTTTTAGGTTTAAAAGAAATGTCAGTAGTATATATTCATGATATTATAATAGAGAGGTCTAGCAATATGAGTTAGTGTCTTCATCTTGCCTGTGGAAGAGCAAATGTAAAAAGGCAAAGTGCCTTGGCAAAGGCCACACAGAAAGGTAGCAGCAGGAGCAGAAAGGGAACAAGGGCCCTCCTGAGTCCTCACTCTGCTCTCTCTCTGTAGACCACGTGCTTCTCACGCAGTATGGTGTGCTGGCATCAAGGGAATAACATATCCTTTTTAATTCTGTATTCTGCATGTATGAATTATTGTCTTAAAACACTTGACCACTGTTCTTGTCTGCAGGAGCAACAATGAGGGTCATCTTGGATATTGGAGGCTCTTTGGCTATCATCATCTCAGCATGCACTGTCATAGTCTACACTCTACTGGGGGGCCTCTACTCTGTTGCATACACAGATGTCATCCAGCTGGTTTTCATTACCCTCAGCCTGGCAAGTCCTGCGCATTTCTTTGTTACAAGTTTCCTAACTAAGGGATAAAATCCTGCTCTTCTTTTCAGTATGTCTCAGACCAGAAGTAACTCCATTAATATCAGCCCTTGCCCTACAGTTCCCAGTTCCTCTTCAGGAGAATGGTTGTCCTGAAACGTCTTACAGTCCTTATGCGTTTCACACAGTGATCACACAAGGTATTGGCCTTGCTGGGTGAGCACAGATGCTCACAAGTAAGGTCTGCAGAACTTGGCCAGAGCAATCTTGACTGGAAAACAGAGAGATCTGTCTACTGACAGCACCAATTGACCTGAATTGCAGAATCATTTTCTTGAAGATGTCATGAACCAGAAACATGTAGATTTGAGATAAGGAAGGGGAAGAAAGGAAGACTCTTAGTCCAGGTTTAATCTTATGTAACTTTATGTTCTACATGTACCTTAATTTCAGTATCTGAATAGATTCTCCAAGAACAAGTACCCTAGGGAAATGATTAACTGTTTCTGCTTCTACTCTAGTGGATCTGTATCCCTTTTGCCCTGGTGAACTCTGCAACGGAAAGTATTTATTACACTGCAACTCATCAATCTTACCAAGACCCTTGGATTGGGAAGATAGAAAAACAGTATCTTGGAAGGTGGCTGGATGACTTCTTCTTCCTGGTATGGAGTATTTCTTGGACAGGTGATTGGGAGAAGGGATTTTGTGGGGACTTTCTATCTGGAAAACTAGTGGGTTCTTCCAGCCAGGAGCCCTACGTTGCACAGCTGGCCAGGGCAGGATGACGTGTAGAACCTTCTCTCAGCCACTCTGCAGCACGTTGAATGGGCTGGGGAGATCCAGGCCTCAGCCTGCCAGGAAAGAGGCAGTAGGGACAATACGTCCTTGACCCGCATGAAGGAATGTACCTCTTGAGTAAGACCATCCATGCAATTAGCTCCACTCCCGGCACTAAATGAGACTTTTCTTGCCATTTGAGAGGTTGGTCTTGCAGCCTCTATAGAATGCTTTTAACATAATTAATGCAAAAATAAATAAATAAAATTAAAATGATAAAACTGCAGGTCATCAGCAAGCATGGGGCCATTGTCTCCACTGCACAACTCAACTTTTGAGCTACCAATGCAGCCAGGACTATGGGTGGTGGTTATACTCTCAACAGGCTGGTAACAGGGACACACAGAAGCTTGAACCTGCTTGGTGATGACAGATTCTTCAGATTTTATCTGATTAAATTTGTCTGCTAAGAAAGTGAAAATGGTGCTTCTATTTTTAATTTTGGATTATACTCTAGCTAAATTTTAATAGATCTTTACAAAAGTTCCATTTTCCTTCCTCTGTGCCTGTTTTATTATGCCAAGCAATCCATTTTTAACCTAAATAAAATTAGATTTCTCAGCCTGACAAACCATTAGACTGTTTTGATCAAAATTTCACACCCATCACAATGAAAACAAAAGAAAAGGACATCCTCAACCATGACAAATACCATCCTCAATAGTTAAAGCTGGGCCAAGTTTATGCATTTGAAGTGAGCGGTTTATGACAATAAAGATCATCATCTGTCTGAATGGATGGATGACTCCCTGCAGCAGCCAGCAGCCTGGTGGGTACCACTGGTAACATCTGAATGTTTCAGGTCCTTGGGAGCATCCCATGGCAAACTTACTTCCAAAGAGTGCTCTCCGCTGCCTCTCCAGGACAGGCAAGGCTGATCTCCTACCTCTCTGGACTGGGGTGCTTCATAATGGCCATCCCCTCTGTGCTCATTGGTGCAATTGCAGCATCAACAGGTAAAACTAAATCCTTTGTCTCTGAATAATTAACACGCTTTTGTCAGAGGTGATTAAAATGGGACCCAAAGAAGTCCTGATTTAGACTTCAAATTACCTAGTCCTGTGTACCTAAAAGCCCTCAATGGGAGACCTGGCTGCCAAATCAAATCCACATTTCTTGTGGAGCTCTGAGGTTCAGTGTATGACTACCTAGAGACATTTAAGCAGCCTCAAGAATAGTTTAAGTCTATTTCATTATGGTTAAATGGCTTTTTATAGTCCTTGTGGTAAGAAAAGATGAAGGTAGACTCTGTAAAATGCTGTATACTCCTATTTTCCAAGGAATTTTAAGCCTGCATCTCGTAGTGCCCTCTGAACTAAGACCCAGTAATATTGCTACAGGTTGTTGATAACATTCAAGAGAAAATCTGCTTGAAGGAATCAAGAAGTTCAGTCCCAGAAATGCACAATCCCACCCCAGGAGATCAATACTGTGTTGGTGTCTAGCAAGGGTTAAAAAGCAGCCAGATCACCAGAACTTGAACTCATGAATTTATCTGTCACTAGGGGCATCAGAGAAAAACTCCCTTCTCCTCATGAGACCTTTAAGTGCCCCATTCCTGGAAACACAAAGTACAGCTATTTCTGTAGATTTTATTGAGGAAAAGGAAAATCTTTGATCTAGTGAGAGCTGCAGCATGCTCAGGGGAATCACAAGAGATAAAGAGAATCCAGAAAATGTGTCCAAGTTCTAAAATACTGATGGGTCTCAGTCCTTAGCCCTGCTGTCCCTGGTCCCTGTGGAAAGGCAGCTTCAAAGACAGCAGAAATGTCAGTGAAGAATTTGTTGCAATTTTTCCTTGTTTTCTTTTAAAGACTGGAACCAGACAAGCTATGGTCTTCCAAATCCACTTGAGAGAGGGGAATCAGCAATGATACTGCCCCTTGTTTTACACTATCTCTGCCCAGCATACATCTCCATTGCTGGTTTGGGAGCCATCGCTGCTGCCGCAATGTCTTCTGCAGACTCAGCCCTTCTCTCCGCCGGTTCCATGTTCGCTCACAATATCTACAGGAAAATCCTAAGGAAAAAGGTACTTGGTTACAGCATTCAGCAGTTTTGGAATCAGGACAGATGCTTCTGTTCCAAGACTGTTTCAAATCCAGTCTGTGGGGTCTGCAATTGCAAGTGTCTGTCCTTAGCTGCTGAACTGAGTTCTGGAGCCAGAGCTGCAAACATAGCTCAGGGATGTTCATGTCCTTGGTAGGGACACAAATGCCCACACTGGTGAGCTTTGTTCTTTACAAAATGACTGATATAAAATTTTGTCAAGTAGATTAATGGAAACCCATGACCCTTAAAATTACAGAGGGCAGCTCCAGCTCCAAGGCTGTCTGCCTTGGATGGCTGTTGGTGACAGCAGAGAGGGCTTGGTGAGAACCAGCCCAGGGTAGGGCAGTGCTGACCCTCCAGCCAGTAAACACTGCATCTGTAGCGTTACGATCTCCTGTTTTGCAGGCTACAGAAACAGAGGTCCTATGGGCCATGAGGATCTCCATGCTGGTGTTTGGGGCCATGGCTGCTGGTCTGGCTTTCCACTCCAGCTCTGTCTACGACCTCTGGTTTCTCAGTGGGGATCTGGTGTACGCTCTGCTGTTCCCCCAGCTCTGCTGTGCCCTCTTCGCTCCCAGCACCAACACCTATGGCTCGGCCGCCGGCTTCTTGGTTGGGCTCCTCCTGAGGCTGCTGGCAGGAGAGCCCGCCCTGAGCATCCCCCCTGCCATCTGCTACCCAGCCTGCTCCTTGGTGAACGGGACCTACAGTCAGCTCTTCCCCTTTAAAACATTCACCGTGCTTCTCACCCTGGGGACAATCCTTGCTGTTTCGTACCTGGCTGCGGTTTTGTTTCGGAGAAACATCCTTCCCTGCAGGTGGGATGTTTGCAATATCACAGGGGGAACCAGCACCCTCATCCCCCTGCAGCAGCTGGAGAAGCAGAAGGGTTCACCAATGGCTGCAATAGAAGAGAACCGTGATTAAATGTGGGGCCTCTTTGAAAGGCCATGGCGCATTCAGCAATTAGAGTCTGGCACAAATAGCATTGCTCTTCCCTTTGCTTTCTCCAGTAATGAATTATTTAAAATCCTTGCAGACTAATAAAGACTCACTCTGTTCATCCAAGGAGAATGTGTGAGCTCCAGGTCTGCAGTGACTAAAGGCATGTGATGATGGAGCAGGATCTTGTGGTGTTGACCATGGGCCACCATGGGCCCCAGCAATGTTTGCTTCAGGGTGCCGCTGGTACCCCACCTGAAGGCAAGGCTACAAATCATGCTCCAATGTTTATGACATTCCCAAGTCACATACTTTTCTCACCACAAAGGAGACAAAATAATGGTTAATAGATTGGGTATCCTTGATTTAAAAAAAAAAAAAAAGATGAGCAAACCTGTTCCCATTACAACAGCTAGAGTTTTAGCATAATCTCCCCTGGGGGGTGCATCAAACCTATAAAAACACAGATTACTGAGTGCAGTGCAACCACCAGAGCACTCCAGCAGTAATATCAGTCTTGCACCATCCTTCGTGTGCTTCACAAAGCTTTTCTTGATACCGCAAAAACTTTTGCATATGCCTCTCCCCAGCTGTGGTCTCAGGCCATGCAGCCAGTCTGCTGCTACGTGGCTGAGGAGAGGACATCCCCTCTCATATGACCTGGTAGGGCAGAAGCAGATGAACAAGATGCAGCAGTCCTTAATTACTGGATAAGAAAGTTTTACATAGCCACTATTTACAAAAGCTCAACCAGCTGGAAAAATGGAGGTGCCTGAGAGACTCTTCCATGAGTCTTCTCTAAAACACCTGGTTAAATCACTCACGCAAAGATGTTACTCAAGCAGAGCAGTGGGATGCTGTGGGACACACACACCAACTGTCATGTGAGACCTCAGAGGACTGTGATGGCAGAAAGAACTGATCCCAAACCTGCCTGCAGGGACACGAAATCCTGAGGGCAAGATCCCAAAAGATTCAAGCCACGAGGTCTGTACAAAAAAGTCCCTGGTACCTTGTCTGCCTAAATTCTCAATGAGTCAGAAGAAAAACTAACTAGTGAGTTTGGCCTCTAGCCTGAAGTCTGACAGGCCGAGATCACCCCTCAGTGGAATGGGTCATTAAGAGGGGAGCTGAAGTAAAAATTCAGAAAGATCCTGCAGTGAGGGCTCGTGGTGGGTGTCATTTCGTACTTCCCTCAGCAGCCAAGCAGTGGCCAACCAGGAGTCAGTCACAACCACCCAGAAGAGCCAGCAGGAACCACGCTCTGGGCAGCCCCTCGCCACAAAACCTTTACAAGTGGTTGTAGGAACTGCTGCCCATGGAACCACCTGGCCCTGTTGGAGGGAAGATATTTACTGATGTGTCCAAAATACCCCACAGCAGAGCAACTCTGGCAGCCAACTGAGCTGCCGAGGGTGAAAACAACATGCTGCTCAGTGAATTGCTTTCAGCACGTGCTGAACGCCCTGCTGTGCATGCACAAGGCAAGAAACTCTGCTGGTGCCACCACGCACAGCCACAGCAAGCTCAGCGAGGAGCCACGTGTCACTCTGAACTGACCCAAGGCAATTGCAGTGGCTCGGGAGGAGGATTGACAGCCCTAACCTCTAGATATGGCCTTGATTACTCTGGTCCCCACGGGGAGCATCCACCTCCTTTAAAATACCCATCCTCAGCAAAGTGGAGATTCTGCTCCTCATCAGAAAAATATCACACAACTTTATGCTTGGCCCTAGTGTTAATAAACACCTGGGCACACTTAACTTGCTGTGCACAAGTTCCAGGGTAGGTTCAGGCTGGATATTAGGAAAAATTTTTTCACTGAAAGAGTTATCAGGCATTGGAATGGGCTGCCCAGGGAGGTGGCTGAGGCACCATCCCTGGAGGTGTTCAAAAGACGGGTTGATGTAGTGCTGGGAGGTATGGTTTAGCGATGATGCTCCTTGTTTGTTGTCTGGGTGTCTATTTTTGTCAGTTAGGTTGACGGTTGGACAAGATGATCTTTAAGGTCCCTTCCAACCTAGAAGATTCTGTGATTCTATGCTTTGTTAAACCAAGACCATCATGAAATATTATTATAACATGTCTAGAAAAGGGGAAAAAAAACCTGTTTTTAAAATTAAAGGCATTACCACTAACTACGGCCGTAGGCAGTCACCCACCAAGGTCTTTCACACCCCAGTGATTTGAGAGGGAGCGTGTGAGGTGGTGCTTAGCTAAGGAAGGCACCAAAGCTATCATTACCGTAGCGCCAGAAGAACCGGGCTCTTGCTGTTCAATCACAGCTGCTCTCTGCTGATCCAAGCATACTGCCCTGCAAGATTTAGGGGTGACCTAGTTTGGGGACCTGTATGGCCCTCTGTGTGGAGCAGACCACAGCTGGCATAGTGCACCTGCACAAGGGCACAGACCTGCTGCACGGCCCCGGTGAGAGGGAAATTCCAATGTCCTCACGTCAAGGTCAGCATCCCACTCACAAACCAGCCCACCCAGTGGCTCTGAAAGACATGTGACTGTATCTGGAGATATCTTTTCTCTGCACTGCTGTGCTCAACTTTTCCTGCTTTTTCTCTGCAGAGTCTCAAAGTTTGATATTAAATCCTTTACGTGCTCACCCATGTGGCCTGATGGGCAGTAAAGCCACAGCTTCCTTAGACAACATCAAAGGACAGCACACTGGGGTAAAACCTTGCTGAAGAACATCACCGCCACCATCATGTCACCACCCAGCGTCACCACAGAAGACTCCCAGCAACTTCAAATAGGAAAGTCTTAGCGCTGTAAGGGGTATCTGGCATACTCAGCAGAGACATTTTGCCCTTACAAAGCTTCTCTGAATTTCCTACCACTAAAACACACTCTGCTTGACGTGGAGAGACGAAAATGGTAAAGACAAAATTACTGTAACTCTCCTGAATGTTTACCATTTTCCACCCTTATATGACTCCCTCCTCAGAACATACCCCAGCAAGCCTAAAAAGAAAACATTCATCAAGGTCAGGCAAAGTTTTGAAAGCAATTAGCTGCAAGTAAAATAAATATAAAAGCAATTCTAGCCTATACTTAATGACAAAATGCCTCATTGTTCTAACCTAGCACACCCAAAGTCCTTGAGGTGTTGCCAGCACCGGGGATAATGACCCAGCTCCTATGAAATCATTCCTCTCATGGGTTACTGCCTCCAGTTCAGTATTCCTTTCTTTTCCTTGCCCCCTCTTGCTCAGGCATTGGTGGCCCCGATTTATCTCTCCACTTGTGGATTTACCTCCTTTGCACTTTAGATGTGTCCGTGCTAATCATAGAATTATTTAGGTTGGAAAAGACCCTTGGGATCATCAAGTCCAACAGTTCAGTTTTCATTAACTTTTCCCAGAGTAGACAGCTGGTACCTGCTTTTGGCATTATTGGGCTTAATAATACCTTATCTATCATGTCTAATTAAAAATAAATAAATAAAAAGAAGACCTGCAATTTGGGAAGCATTTGGTTTGCAGTGAGTTCTCAGCGTCTCACCAGTTCCTCGCCAGGGATCTTTGGATGTCTGGTTTACACAGATGAGAGAAACAGGAACACAGCACTTCTGAAGGGAAATCTGCATCTCTTCCTCTTCTTACTTATGCTCATTTTTAGGATTTCCTAAATATGTCCTCACTGGAATAACAGCTGGCATCCAGCAAGAAAGCAAAGAAACACTTGCAGGTTTGCCAGACATTCCTAGCACTGTCATGGAGATACTTGAATGTGAGCAATGAGCTGCATGGAGCCAGGATGATCCTCTCATCGTTTCCACACAAATGCCATGATCTCTGGCTTTACCCTACTCACTCCACACCAATCTCCCCTCATAGTTCTCAGACTTTACTACAACCTCTGCTGGAGAATACATCAGCTCAACTAGTGGAGCTCTTTGCTCTTCCAATAACATTTCCTGCTCCAGACCACCACTGACTTTCATGTTCCCATAACAAGGAAGAATTCAAAGGCATTAATCTCCCATAACAGGACATCTGTAAATCCAGAAAAATAGCCAGCTTATTTTGCTGATCCTTAAAACTTTGAGGCAAACCATCATCCCCAGGGATGGGAATGCTGCTGCAGAAATGCATAACTTTCTCTGCTCTCCCAATAGGGGCCAGGATCGTCTTTGTGACTAGAATTTGGGCTGTCTGGAATAATCAAAAAGAGGAAAATAATGTGAACTGGAGTAAGGTGTCCATTATCAGACACAAAAGTATGAACATCCCAAATGACGTTCAGTTAATGTTTTCCTGATGTCTACTGGGAAATGTCTTTCTTCAACATTAAATGATCTCAAGAACAGTATTTTGTTCCAGTTCTTTGACCAAATGGCCAAATGCTTGTTTAGTCGTTTTTTTAAATCTTTTGGCAGGTTTCTTGAAGTAATTCAGGATCTGCCTTGGCAGAGGTGTCTCTTTTCTTCTTCCCATCCTCAGTTTCCTTCCACCATCTATCTTATCTGACCCTGGAGGTATTACTGCACAAGTCAGACTTTGCAAATCTACCTTAGGCACCTCACTTGCCTCACTCATGTTTTTCTTTCCCAGCTCCTGGAAGAGGGATAGCATCTTAATTGACCCCAAGAAGGATTTTGAGATCTTTGGAAGAAATAGTAGAATCATAGCATGGTTAGAGGAGAAATCTCTGTTGTAAATGGTGAAAACTCATTTTGCATGAGTTGAGAACTTCTGTTCATAGTTGGAGGGCAGTTTTCCTGGTCAGTTTAATTCACAACCCTGAACAAGTGGAGGTTGTTTACTTTAGCAAGGCTTTTGAAACTGCCTCTAACAAAATCCTCACAGGCAAACTGATGTACAGGTTAGATAAGTGGGTGGTGAGGTGGACTGAGGTAGCTGAACTGCCAGGCTCAGAGGTCTGGGATCCACAGCACAAGGCCCAGCTGGATGCCAGTTGCTAGTGGTGTGCTTCAGGGCCTGATGCTGGGATCACCCCTGTTTAGCATCTTTGTAAATGGCCCTAGTGTTGGGGCACAAGTGCCTACTCAGCACGTTTGCAGATGACACAAAACCAGGAGGAGTGGCTGGTACAGCAGATGGGTGTGCTGCCATCCAGAGGGACCTGGACAGGCTGGAGAAATGGCCCGACAGGAACCTCATGAAGTTCAGAGAACCCCAGGCAGCAGGACAGGCTGGTGGGCAACAAGCTCAAGAGCCGCTTTGCAGAAAAGGCCCTGGGGTTACAGGTTGCCAGCAAGGTGACCATGAGACAGCAATGTGCCCTTGCAACAAAGAATGCTGACAGCCTCCTGGGCTGCATTAGGCAGGGCATTGCCAGAAGGATGAGGGAGGTGACCCTGCAGCCCTAGCGAGACAATTCTGGAGTGCTGTGACCAGGCCTGGGATGCCCAGTACAAGAGACACATGGACTTGCTGGAGAGAGTCCACTGAAGGAGTATAAAGATGATTAAGGGCTTGGAACATCTTCCATATGACAAGAGGCTGAGAGAGCTGGGACTGTTCAGCCTGCAGAAGAGAAGGCTCAAGGGGATCTTAGTATATAAATACCTGAAGGGTGCGGAAAAGAAGACAGAACGGTGGTACCTAGTCAGAGGATGAGAGGCATTGGGCACAAACTGAAACACAGGATAATCCATAGGAAAAGTCTTTTTCACAGTGAGTGTGGTCATGCACTGGACCAGGTCATTGGAAATGTTGTGCAGTCTCCAGCCTTAGAGATATTCAAAGCCAACCAGACACAGGTCTGAGCAACCTGTTCTCACTGCAGCATGTTGGACCAAATAGTTTCCAGATGTGTCTTCCCACCTCAGTCACTCTGTGATTTTGTGGTTCTGGAAGAGGGCAATGACAGTTAAACTCCTTTGGCAGCAGCATCCCTTCAGTGGCCTGGACTGGGGCTCCATTCAGATATGTTCCCTCATTACTCATTGGTAATAACAAGCAGTTACATCCTAGAAAGATTTAAAGTTATTTTATTGCTGTACCAAAATTGTCCAAGAAACAGAAGTCCAACCTAGCCAGCCACGTGCAATTGTTTATGAAAGATAAGTAAAGATGGGACAAAAAGGCCAGAAGGGTCTGGATTATTTATGTGAATATGCGTGCAATAAGGACTCTTCAAGGCTTCTGATGTCGTCCTGGTTCATGCATGACAATGAGCAGGAAGATTCTAAAAATGAGAGAAAGAGCTTCCAGATAAAAAGAGTGGCTGTACTGGATTTTGGTCAGCTACCTCAAAGGAGATAAAGAGCTTCTTGGACATTGCTTGTTCTGGGTCACTCCATGTGCCAGGGAAATGACCCAGTGGACTCAAAGGCTATGACTACATGACCAAATGCTTCTGCATGATGGAGCAGTCCTGGGCCCCTAGGCCGAATTGTAGAGTGAATGCAATCAGGCTTTGGGGGATGTTTGAGGGTGCAAAGCCTACTGGAATAGAAGTGGAAGACTGCAGAGGTTGGAGGAGCCAAATCTAGTTCAATCTCAGTTCTCTGGAGTGAACTTTCTCCAGAATAGCACCTGAGATTTTATTTTGAAGAAACCAGTTGGTTCACTCCAAAACCAACTGAGAGAATGCACTGACATTTATGTGAAGTGGACAGCTAGGACGTGGAACTAAACTGAGAGGATAAAATATTTCAAGTAGGCAGACTTAAAGCAGCAAATACCAGCATCTGGGCAGCACTCTACTGT
The DNA here is from genome assembly GCF_001431845.1 of Calidris pugnax. NCBI lineage: Eukaryota > Metazoa > Chordata > Aves > Charadriiformes > Scolopacidae > Calidris > Calidris pugnax. Next base: position 4,937,907 of record NW_015091118.1, on the reverse strand, counting down.
CGCCTAGTATCCACTGAGATATCCTGAGGCTTCCATTGTCTTGGTTTTCCTTGACATTTTTAGACCTCATCTCCTGTGGAGCATCTGAGATGGTATCAGGCAGAAATTTGATTAGGAAACAACAACAATACAAAATCAATGCCATGTACATTAGGTGGATTAACAGCTGGCTAACTGACAGGTCTTGAAATGAAATTACAAGTAGGAAATTATCATCCAATATCTCAATCTCTTGATTTTTGTCATTATGTTATTGAACTGCACTTATCAGTGAGTGGGTAGGCAATGAGGAGCAATGAGAAGCTCAGCTGGGCAAACAAACGAGACACACTTCAGTATGGGCTAACAGACAATCTAACACAGATGCCTATAGACAGATCAGGAGAATCACAGTTGAAAACTGACTGTTGCCTGTGTTGTCCTGCAAGGAAGCCCCAAGTAATGCTATGCACTATTACTGTGATAAAGTCTCTTCTCTCACAGTAAAGCTTATGATAAGAGCCAATGCCTGGAAGACAAAACTAGACAAATTCAGACTACAAATGAAGATAAGCTTTTAAGGACCTTCTAAGGTCCTTGAAATGTTAGACCATCTTGCCAAGAATTGAGGTGGTTCTTCATCACTAAAAATGTTATAGTGAAATTGGAAGATTTCTGGAACATATGCTCTGTTTTAAGGAGGAATTCATTCAGGGAGCCTAGGGTATGTGAAGTCCAGCTGAAAGTTCATGCTGGCAAACCCCAGTGATGGTCTTCGCTTCTTCCAACCCTGACCTCATGGTTGGAGATGGACAACCAAGTACCATCCAGGTAACCACTGTAGCTTTTACCTTATTGCTGACAAATGCTCAGAGCCTTGCTGTTACCCTTGAGATCCAACCATGGAGAAGTCATCAAGACCATAGTGTGACTTGGGAACTCTTGCTATGCAACTGCAAAATGTGACACTTGCATTGGATTGCAGAAAGGACAAAACAGGCTTTTCTTTAATACAAACATGGGATTTATTTTCTCCCAGAGTTCAGCTGTGCTTATGGTTCAATAATAACAGACTTTGACTTTATTACAGAACTGGACAGAAATGTTACACTATGGGACTAAAGCAAAGTGAAAAATTTGAGGACATATGACATTTAAAATAAAAATCTGGGATACAGAAATATACAGGTAAACTTAAATGCGCAGAAAACACTAAATTCACAGAATTAAAAGGCCTCTTAGAAAAGCAAAATCTACAGAAAAAAAAATTCTGTTTGAATTAGCTGAAAGCTGGGAATACCTTTCAAGAGCAGCAGATTAATTGTCCCTGCTTACTGTCCTTAGGACGAAGCATTTTTAATTCCATGTGTAACAACTTACGGGAGTACTCCCAGTCACTGCACCACAGTGATTCAAATCTAGGAAACACTGTACAAACTGAGGTCATGGTCTTGCTGTGGTCTCTGTATGTGAGGGTCACTGCACAACCATAGAATAATAAAACCACGGAATGGTTCTGTTGGAACTTGATGATCTTTAAAGTCTGTTCCAACCCCCCCTGCCATGGGCAGGGACACCTCCCACTAGAGCAGGTTGCTCAAAGCCCCATCCAGCCTGACCTTGAACACTTCCAGGGATGGGGCACCCCCAGCTTCCTTGGGCAACCTGTTCCAGTGTCTCACCACCCTCACAGGAAAGAATTTCTTCCTAACATCTAATCTAAATCTCCCCTCTTTCAGCTTGAAATCATTACCCCTCATCCTGTCGTTATACTCCCTGAGAAAGAGTCCATGAAGCTCCAGGAAATCCTGGAGATTGGACAAGGCTCTGTACTGATCAGCTGCACGTGTAGTTGTGTAGCCCTTTCTCAGAAGCTCAAAACGAACCCCACAGGGTGGCAAGACCACAGCTGGAGAAGGATGTAAAACAGCAAGGGGCTACAGTTTACAGCCTGTATCATAGGTTTTGCCATGTTAGGCCTTGCTTTTAACTTTGCAGTGGAGAGAATGTTTGCCAGAGTGACACACTACTGTTAAAACCAACAGCAAAACTTAAAACTGGCTAGTTGGATATAAACTCTGGAATTTCTAGCTGTACTTCAACTGTGGAGCCCAACATTGTCATACACTGGCCCTGTTGCTATGAAGGACCTGATTCTAGGTCCTATGCCTTTTTTGTAAAGCAAGTACCACGTTCAAGAGCCCTTATCCAAACCGGTATGTGTCAGGGATGTAAAACACCCAAGGGGAAAAGGATGCTCACCTTCAGGAGGTGAACGTGATACTAAAACTCACTCAGGCTCCAGATTCCTGCAGGCAGAGTCGATATGGGAGAAGCCCCACTGTGCTCTGCTGAAGGTGAACCCCACCCTACAGAGTTGTCCTCTCCCCCACACGACTTGCAGGGCAATGCAGACACCTGGGGCTGATCCTGATGTGCATGGCAAGAAAGGAGAATGGGGTTTCTTGGGAAGGTGGAAGAAACAGGACCGGCAGGAGAGGTAGGGCAAAGGCTGTGTTTGCCACTTCTCCAGTTGTGCTCTTATGGGCGAGAGAATGTGTAAGTCATGTTTTGGTCTGCGACTTTTTATTTGGACACTATCACTCTAAATATCCCTCTGGTGAGAATTTCAGGCAAAGATTTTGTCACTGGATAAAACTGGTGGGTCTCCTTTGTTCAAATCAAGTTTTGAGAACATAGTAACGAGGTAAGACAGTTTAAGTTTCCTTTTCCTTAAACATTGCAGCCCTGGCATGTCCTGTGAGATGTGCCTCATCAGGCATTGTTGAGTCCACCCGATCACCATTCTTCACAAAATATTTTAGGGACAAACGTCTGGGAACTCCCCATTCAGACACCCAAATTGCAGAGAGGTTTTAATTATTTACTCTCTGGCACCACCTAAATGCAGCCCCAAGTAACACAAAACCATCAGTTCCCTTTCAGAGCACGCCTTTCCCTGCACCCTGAATGGGACTCTCCCAGTATCATAGAAGCATATAGAATCATTTGGGTGGTGTCCTCAGAAGTGTCCTCACGAGGAGATGCAGGCTGCCAGCAGGCACCATTACCTGCCATTCGCCAGTCAGAAATACACCTCCTCAAGTGGCCACCAGGTCTTTGTGCCTTGGCAAGGCACCTGCAGCCTGTTCCAGATCATCATGTACCGGCTGCCTTCATTAGCGTTGTTGAGAGGTCTTCTGCTGCCAATGATGGTGCTGCAGTGCCCCATCACCAGCCACCTACCCACATCACACCCCTGAAAATTAGAGGCAAAGAACAAAAGAAGTTTCCATCTTTGATATGTTCGCAGCAGCTCCTGAGTCCTCCCAACACACAGGCTGAGGTGGGGAGCTAGGGCCAAGGCTATAATTGACGTTATGAAGAGAGGAGGAGGCTCCGGGGAGACCTAATAGCAGCCTTCCAGTACCTGAAGGGAGCCTACAGGAAGGCTGGGGAGAACCTGTTTAGAAAGGCCTGTAGGGACAGGACGAGGGGTAATGGCTTCAAGCTGGAGGGGAACAGATTTAGATTGGAGATTAGAAGGGGGTTCTTTACTGTGAGGGTAGTGGAGCACTGGAACAGGTTGCCCAGGGAGGTGGTTGAGGCCCCATCCCTGGAGATATTCAAGGAGAGGCTCGACGAGGCCCTGGGCAACCTGGTCTAGTTGGGGGTGTCCCTGCTGACTGCGGGGGAGTCGGACTAGATGACCTTTGGAGGCGAATGGGCGAATGCAATCACCTGCTAACCCCACTGGAAGGTCTGCTTTCACTACCTCCCATTTGATAAAAACTGTTTCCAAATATCTCCCTTCTACTAAGCATCTGTGTATCCTCAGATGCATTTCTGCATCTTTCAAGGTTGAATTTCACTTCATTTCATTTTTCCCTCTATTTTCCTAACCCCCAAAACCACAGACCAAAACCACAAGGAGACTCAGGCACTCTCAAGAGCTTAAAAAGTGGAGGAATGCTGACAGACCAAGATTACCCATGGTCTCTCCTCTTACAGCTATTGATTTAGTTGGGGTAAGAGAAGGGCTTTTGTACTGTGCCTCTGCCAAAAAATTAAAGGGTAAAAAGAAACCACTGACAAACAAAGTGCAGATTTGGCCAGGTCCTACTTCAGATCCTGTAAAAGGCTTTTTTTCATCTTTTATGGACGGCAGGAATGTTTTTACACACTGGGACCTCCCAGTGAATGTCCTTTTCCCTTCTAGAAGGCAAGAATAAGGTAAGCTTGGACCACCAACTTCACATGAAAGAGGAGGGTCCAGCAGGATGTCACCTGTTTTTCTTCTATACCTGTGCCTGGGGTACATTTCTGCTGCTGTTTCAGAAGCCTGCAGCTCTTCCCTGCTCTCTGCCAGCTATTTGGCAGCTCACCCCATCGCCCAGAAGCATCTCAAGGCAGAGGTGAGCAGTCTCCACAGCCCTCTGACCCTGCAGATGCAGTGCCCTGCAGTCCCCGTTAACATTTATTCGCAGAATTTTCTCCAGTGGTTTGTCACAGGATGAAATTACCTCTAAAGTGCTATCGCAGGTCTGGAAACTGTGGATTTTTAACTCTGGGGTATTTTTTCTTTTCTTTGGCAAAAGACAAGGTCAAGCATTTCGTTGACTACAAAAACACATCAAAGGAAAAGGGTGAGCAAAAAAAAAAAAAAAAAGCCAACCCTCTGTATAAAGCACTTCAGAGTACACACAGAGCGTATTAGAGAGCAAAAGGAGCTTTCTGGCTCCTATCTGGCTGTTGTTGCAATTGTTAATGTGGTTTTGTTCCATTATTAATGACACCAGAAAGAGAAATCAAGCCTTCCAGACAAACTTGAGAGACTCTCAGACGGCAAAGAGAAGGAAAGGGGAAAAAAACCCTTTAAAATAATGGAAATAAGCAAAGGGAAGAGGCGGAGAAACTTAATATGCCAGGCAAGCAGCAATAAAAATGTGCAGGTGTCTGTAGCACTGTAGGGATGGTCAACCCAATCTTTTATAGAGCTTGTAAATCATTCCCAGAGCCTCCTAGTTTAAGGGCATTTTGCAATTAAACAAGGATAAACTAATTGCTTACAGCCTGTACTATATTGCTTGATGCATTTGTGTTTCCTAGAACTGCTGTTTGACAAGCAGGGAAAAATAAAATCAGAAGAGCAGCATTAATGGACAAAACGCCTGTAACCCGGAGCGGCTCATCATTAGACTCATCTGAATGTGGTTGGACAGGATTTCAATAAAAAGCTTTGTTAGGAAAATACACCATGAATATGCCGAGGTAAGTAATCTCAGGATTAACACTCCAATCTGGCATTCCTGTAAATGTGCTCTGAGCTAGTGACCAAATCAGCATCCCTGCAGAAGAGCCGGGCAGGGCGCACCCCTGTCCTCCCACCCAGCAGAAATGACTCCATTGATGAAGCCTTGCTCTGATGCCCAAGCACCAAAGCACCAAGGCCTGGGACCTACCACCTGGTCCACAGCATCCTCTTCAAACCCCATCCCCAACAGCAGGAGAAAGACCTGCTGAAGCTCATTCCCCACTGAGCCTGGGGTGCCAGGAGGCAGGCAGGGAGCTGGAGGGGCTCAGGGGGCCGAGTACCAGGGTTAAATTTGGTTAGATTGGCTGCTAATCACCAATTCACCAGTACTCCTTGGAGTCAAGTGATTTGCTCTGCTCATTGATGGGGCTGCACCCCATGGATCCCAACACCAGCTCTTCCTCACCACAGCCAGGCTCCTCCGCAGGCTGCCAGCAGGGACCCTGCCCCAAAATCTCCTCCCAGCCTCCGCTGCCCTCCCCAAAGCATCCACCCATTGCTGCAGTCATATGTGTCATGGTATTTCTTGAGGTGCAGTTTATATTAAAAAAAAACCCAACCTCTAGACATTTTATAATTCCCCCTTTAAAAAGAAGGAATCTGAAAGCTCTTTGCTGTTAATTATTGATGATGAAACAAACATTCATTCCTTATCCCAGGACTGAACATTTGACCTACACTGCAAAGCCAAAACTGCCGATATTTGGGAAGAACTCCAGACCTGGATTTCAATTTCATGACTAACATCTGTCTTTCCAATAAAGTGGATTAAATCAATGCAACCAGTCTAATACATTTTAAATACTCAAAGTTCAATTCATTTTATATGAGCGTATGCCCCGTATGTTGTGCTGCCAAAATAGGTCACTGGGCTAAGAGCTCAAAAATAAATAAATTTAAATAAAGGTTTAAAGAAATTAAAAAGGAAAATTGCCAAAATTTACATGAGACCTTCTTTAATGCTTTGAAGAACGAAACTGCCATGAAGCAATGAGGTCAGGAGGAAATTTTGCCACTGGGGATCCCATTTTCAGCAGGGACACCCAGACCCGATGTTGGCCTGACACAGCAGAGGGGAGGATCTGGCAAAGCACAGCAGCAGCTCAGATGGACGGGGTGGAAGAAAAACACTTTGTAGGCTGCCTTTGCAGATGAAATGCAACCACATTTTCAGGCACCTCCAGCACATCAGCAGGCTGCAAAGTCTGCATGAGATTAAATATATGGGCATTATGTGACCTCTCTCCACTTTGTCTGACTCACTTTGCTGAAGCTTCAAGAGATGCACCAGAAGCCAGGAAAGTTGGAGATTTTACAGCACCCTGAATAAAAGATGGCCCCTGGTGTCCATGCAGGTTGCACCCTCTCTTGCCAAGGCCTGACCTAAGTCCTAGAAGTCCCCTCTGATGTTCACAACCCTAATGTCACAGGGAGGCTTTCACCTGGCTGCACGTGAGTGTGTCACACTTGGAAAGCCCCAGCCGGAGCAGGTCCCCCACAGCCGAGCCCCGAGCAAGCCCAGCCACACTCCTGCTCAGCCCCCTGCCCGGGGCTCTGCTTCGGCCACCCAGACCCCGTGGGACTCATTGTCACCCTCAAGGTCCGTGTAGTGCAGCGAGGGACGTGGCTGCCCAGCACAGAGGGCTCTGACAGACCCCGGCTGTCCCTCCTGGCACGGGGAATTGCCCTTTGCTCCCTCCCACCCCGAGCAGCCTGTGCTGACCAGCAAGATGAGTGTTATCCACACAGAAAAACTTGAGGAGAGGGAAACATGAGGAAGAGAGGGATGGAAGATCTGGAAAAGGGCCACCCTGGTGTGCAACCCTTTTCCCAGTCAGAGGGGTGGCTCTCCACATGGCTTCTGGCAGCACCTGTCCCTGAGCAAGGAGGAATTTTCAGGATTGGGGCACTCACATGTTTTCTAATTGCATTTCCCACTGACTCACGCTGTCCCGTGCTCTCCGAAAGACGGACGAGCATTTCTGGGGACCTTCTCCAGAAGATGACAGAAGGGAGAGAGGAGCACCCAGTGCTTGTGCTCGGCAGGGTGGGATGGGCAAGGGGCTGATTTTCCAGTGTGGTCATCTGAGGTGACCCCTGGGGACGCAGAGATGCTGCTGCCCAGCCCCACCGACCTCACCTGCGGCATCATCGGGCTCCTCGGGGGCAATAAAATTCTTCCCAACATCCGGAAGGGGAATTTCCCCTGCGGATGCGTGTTCCTTTAGCAATCACGCTCCCAGAAATAAATAAATAAATCAATAAATAAGCCCCGTGGGCCGAGTGCCCCCGTCCCCGGTTCCTCGGGGCGGCGGGGCAGGGCTCTCCCCCCGGCGGGGAAGCACCGGCCGCCCATCACCGCTCCGTTCCCGGCCGGGGCGGCGGCGGGCGGCCGGGCAGCGCCTTCCCGTCCTCAGCCAATTGCATCTTCGATCCCCGCCGGAGGACGGGGGGGTGCGAGGCGCGGGAGAGCCCCGGGGGCCGCTGGGGCGGGGGCTGCGGGCGGCGCGGCGGCAGGACCGGGAGGAAGAGGAGGGAGAGGAGCGAGGAAGAGCCCCGGGACGGGCAGCCCGAGGGGGTCGGGCCCCGCCGGCCGGCCCGGTCGCTTAAATGCAGCCCCTGGGACACCGGCTCCTCTCTGATGAGACCGCTCCAGGGCTGCCGGGGACGGGGAGTCGTCGTGGGGACCGTCACCCTCTGCCTGGCCGCCGGGTGGGCTCTGCAGAGTAAGTGTCGCTTCCTCCCCCACCCCCCCCGGCTTCCTCCCCTCGGCCCTTTCCTCTTCCTCCTCCTCCTCATCCTCCTCCTCGGCGCTACCCTCGGCTCAGCATCTGCCCGGCCGCTCCCCCGGGGATCCCCACGCTGGGCTGCCGGGAGGGGACGGGATTTAGGGGGGCTCAGGCAGGCTGGGGGTCGCCTAGGAAGGCTCATCCCCTCCTCCTGCTGCTGGGAGGAAGCGGGGGGGGCTGAGGGGTGCCAGCCCGGCCGCCCGGGCGAGGAACCGCGACCGTGGGGGCGACGAGCCCCACGCCTGCTCCCGGACGGGGCGGCTCCGATCAAGCCGCCGTTAGACCCCCGACACCCCTTCACCCCCCGAGTTCCCATCAACGGAGGGACAAGGCAGAGGAGGAGGAAACAATTCCCGGTTACCCAGCCCCACGGGCTTCGGGTCAGGCTGGGAAGTACGGCGGTGAAGAGGGAAGGTGGATTTAAAGCCACGGGTGGTGAGTGGGGACAGGGCAGCTCACTGAGACCCCACCGGTCCCCTCCAAGAGAGAGCCAGAGGAGGCTGCAGCCAGCCCCCACGCCTGCGAAGTGGGGTGGGCAGTGCCACCATTGGGTTTGGTTTGGACACCTTATGCTGTCTCCTTCATCATCAAGGTGACGCACAAGCAGGACACAGAAAGGTGAAGGAATCATAGAATGGTTTGGGTTGGAAGGAACCTTAAAGATCATCGAGTTCCAACCCCCTGCCATGGGCAGGGACACCTCCCACTAGAGCAGGTTGCTCAAAGCCCCATCCAGCCTGGCCTTGAACACTTCCAGGGATGGGGCATCCACAGCCTCTCTGGTCAACCTGTTCCAGTGCCTCACCACCCTCACAGTAAAGAATTTCTTCCTAATATCTCATCTAAATCTCCGCTCTTCCAATTTAAAACCATTACCCCTTGTCCTGTCACTACACTTCCTGACAGAGTCCCTCTCCAGCTCTCCTGTAGGCTCCCTTCAGATATTGGTAAGGAACTGTCACCGCAGTTTGCGAGCTGTCCCCTCCCTCATTTTGGAGCTCCTGCGTGGAGGCTCCTCTCTGGCAGCCCTTTCCCACCCACCCCCTGGCTCGCTGCTGGCCCGGCCATGCTGCTTTGGCCACATCTGGGGACACAGAGCTGTGCTCCCCGCTCTGACTCTCAGCCAGGCCAACACTTCGGAGAGCAGTAGCGTGCCAGGGACGGCAAAACTCACCAGAACCCTCTTCTGCTGGGCGTGAAGGGTCTGGCTGTGCCGGCAGCAGCACAAAGGGTCTGGCTGTGCCGGCAGCATGAAGGGTCTGGCTGTGCCGGCAGCATGAAGGGTCTGGCTGTGCCAGCAGCAGGGTGCAGTGGCCTCTGACAGGGCGCTGCGGTGGGTGTGATGTTTGCTCTCAGGGCTGATGCAGCGCTGTTTGCCTTAGACCCGTTCGGGTGATGGAGGAGGATGGTATTAAAAATATTTTTGAATGGTTATTGCGTTGCTTTTTTTGGCTTCGCGTGCTGGAGAGGAAGGGAATCTGTTTGCAAATATTTTAATGGAAAGTGGTTTTTTTTTTCTTATATTTACCTTGCATTCACATATTCAAAGCAAAGCCATGCCTTTATCAAAACATAAAAGGGTCACCGTGGTGAGATACTCAGCCCCTGTCTAGGCAGAAACAGAGCAAAAGGGCTTTAAATAAACACACGGAGCAGAAAACAATTAGAACAATTTGCAGTGATTACCAGAGGTTCCCGTCTGTTCTGTTTCTCTGGCTGGCACAAACCCCTTTTTGACAGCTCTGGTTAGTCTCTCCTGCACACGGGCTGAACGGATGGACCACAGCTCAGCTGAGGGTGAGCTGGGCTGCCCACAAAGTGTGGTGTCCCTGCTGGGGGGACTGGGCAGCGTGAGCACAAGATGCCCACAAAGGTGGAACCCCAGGAGCTTTGTCTTGGAAAAAGCCTAGGTCCTATCTGGTTTAAAAAAGGTATGGAGTGGCTGGGGCTTTCTCCTGTGCAGGTGCCATAGGTGAGGACCTGGGAATCAAACCGTCTTCTCCAGCTTCCCTTGACCTTCTGAATTCTGCTGGAGATCCCAAATAGAGTGAAGTCAGCTTGGAATTCATTTACCCATCTCCCCCCATTTGTGGTTTCTCTGAGGTTTTGCTGGTCATAAAGGGTTCATATTTTTTTATAAGATTTTTAAGAAGAATTTTTTTCCCTTGGACTTTTTTTTTCTTTCTTTCTCTTTTTAAACCATTCTTTTCTCCGAAGACTTTGCAAAACCTCCAGGAGCATCCCCAGGGGTCCTGCTTTGCACTCCTTCAGCATCACTGAGGGTCTTGTCCTCCCTCCCTGATGGGTTACGGATATTTACATTATTTTTTCAGTTCTGCTCTTGCAGTCAGGCTGTTCCCACACTGTGAGGAGAGCGGGCGAGCTGCTCCAAGCCAAACTAGGGAAAGGCACTCAGCAGCGAGGTTCACCCTGTGCTTCATTTGCCTTTTGTCTGGTTTGATTTTTTGCAGGTAGATAACAAGATAACAGTCTCTAGCCAAGCGTCTCAAACATGCCACTAATTATTAAAAAAATAATGTATGCCCATTGAAACTCAGATATTTGGTGTTTATCCAAATCTTCATGCAGAAATACCCACGCTAGCAGAAATTATTGCAGTTACACATTAAACTAAATGGTCAGTCCAGTTTCACAGTGTTATGAGCAGCTCCATAATCACATCAGTGATGTGATTAAATCAAATATTCTTTCACATGCATTTTTGCCTGGAAATCATCAAGAACATGAAGTCCCTGACTTCACATGAAACTCCGTACCTCTGGCTGCATGCGATTTATCTGCACTGGCATATAACTGGCTGCCTTTACCAAGCTGTTGTCTCGAATGTTGATTACTCATCCCGAAAACATGAAGTTCTTGCCAAGTCTTCACATGCTTAACTTCTTGCTACAGTTCTGGCTTTTGGGGGATGGCAATTAATTAATATAATAGGTTACCTTGGCCATGGCGATTAAACTTTCCATTTAAACGCAGGATTTTAAAGGAAAGCCAGTTACTGATGAACACAAAAGCATTGCTCAGTTTTTAGGAAGTGTTATGCTCCCTTACCCAACAAGACTCTTCCGAACTCTCTCCTCTTGGGTATTGAACCACTGAAACACATGCAATTGCTTGTTCTTTATGGTGGAAACGTTTCTCCTGACTATTATTGATTAAAAATGTGTATTTAGTCTTCAGTTTAAGTATGCGTGTTCCTTTTATGGTCAGCAGAAAGTAAGAGAAACTGCAAAGAATAATCCATCCTCTCTATAAACAGCCCACTGCGACGGGTGGGATGAACCACCCCCCAGAGGTCCCTTCCTGCCCAGGACAGTTGGTGTAGCATCACCTCCACACTCATCGTCCTCCTTTGTCTTTCAGCTCCTGGAGGAGTATCGTTAGTTGTCCCACAGCCCAACATCAACGCAACAGTGGCACAAAACATCTTGCTCTCCGTTGAATACTTTTGCAGAGGTGTTGCCACCATCGAGTGGAAGCACGTGTCGAGCTGGGGCACCACCAAAATCGCTGAGTGGAAAAGTGGGAATTATGTCAACATATCCACGGTGTACAAGGGCAGAGTGACTACTTTTGAAAATGGCTCTCTACAGCTTCTGAACGTGGGCATGAGAGATGCAGGCTACTATTTCATCACTGTAACGGAGGAGTATGGAACCAACACCTACGGCACCATCATAGTTAATGTTTATGGTACAAACTAGATGGGAGTTCTTGGCTTTACCCAGTGTTTAAACATTAATCTGCTCCCACCTCGAGTACTGTGTCTAGTTTTGGGCTCCCTACCACAAAAAAGACATCGAGGTGCTGGAGTGGGTCCAGAGAAGGGCAACAAAGATGGTGAGGGGTCTGGAGCACAAGTCTTATGAGGAGAGGCTGAGGGAGCTGGGGTTGTTCAGCCTGGAGAAGAGGAGGCTGAGGGGAGACCTTATTGCTCTCTACAACTACCTGAAAGGAGGGTGTAGAGAGATGGGGGTCGGTCTCTTCTCCCAAGTCACAGGCGACAGGACAAGAGGAAATGGCCTCAAGTTAGGCCAGGGGAAGTTCAGGCTGGATATTAGGAAAACGTTTTTCACTGAAAGGGTCATCAGACATTGGAATGGGCTGCCCAGGGAGGTGGTTGAGGCACCATCCCTGGAGGTGTTCAAAAGACAGGTTGATGTAGTGCTGGGAGGTATGATTTAGTGATGGTGATGCTTCTTGTTTGTTGTGCGGGTGTCTATTTTTGTCAGTTAGGTTGATGGTTGGACAAGGTGATCTTTAAGGTCCCTTCCAACCTAGAAGATTCTGTGATTCTGGGATATTCAATTTGATAATATTTTTTTTTCTGTCCTCCCTGCAGAGATTATCTATGAAGATTTACATTTTGTAGCAGTTGTCTTTGCATTTCTCGCTGCAGTATCTGCCATTTTGATCTGCTTCATGTGGCTGTGTAATAAATCTCTGCATCTATTTCAGAAGAAGACAACACACAAGCTAACAGGTATCTCTCTCTGAAAATGCAGTCAAAGCATAGGGTTTTCAAGTCTGAATTGTGAACCCAAAATTCATTTGTGATTTGAGCTATTAAAGTGCTAAGCAGGGACACTGAGAAACAAGACTGGAAGAGCTCAGTTCAGTTAACCTGTTCAACTCTTCACTAGCTGAGGCAACTGAATAATAGGTATTTAGTTGCAGAACAATCCACAGGACACCTACCTTATACATTTTACATCAGAAATCACAAAACACTTCCCAACTTGCTAAGTGCAAAACTTAGGGAGAAAAGGCTAGAGCTGCAATAACCCCCACGTCAGAGGGCATGAGGCAAAATCAAGAGCACCAGCAACGCTCTCAGGTTCTGCACCAGAAGGTTGTCTCCTGGGGGAAAATACCTAAATGGTCCTTGGGAGTTGCCCCCATCTCACTTCATGGAGGACTGCACCCCTTCCTCTCCCCTCAAACTCCCCTTTCATCTGTCCTCACATTTGATCCGGACTCCACCTTTGTGGACTCCAACAAACACTGACTAATATCAAACCCAGACTCCTAACAAGTGCCAGAGACACCAGTCATGACAAGCAGATCAAGGGCTCCACTGAAGGGAACATTCACGTATTAGAGAAGACTTCCCAAGCCACAGCCAGGGATATTCAGCCTAGACAGCAAGGCAAGGTGCCACGCTACAGGCCTGGGCTCAGGCTTTGGGCACATCCTGGGAACAGGAGGTTTCTTTTACCACTTCAAAACATCTCAGGCATTTCCCTCCCTTCTTTGGAAGTACACATCCACTAGTGGTTTCTTGCCCTGTTGGTAAAAGGTCTGTATTTCTTCTCTAATAAGTGCTGCTTAAGCTGTTACATTACAAAAAGCAGCCAACGTATCAATATTTTACTAGACCAATGCAGACACTCAAGAACCCTAAGCCTCACAGCCCAGACTTCGTGTCAACTCTGCAAAACCTAATATGAGAGGAAATTAATTTGGCTCCAGCTCTCTCTTCCTTTCTGCCACTCACCTCCAGCTCTAAGGGCTGCTGTGGTTTCCATGGTGCACACACCACTCACAAGCTTCTGTAGCTACTGAAAATTTTCCTGTCATGCCAGAATATACAGGTTTTTGTTTGTTTAAAGCCTCTCCTTCCTCCGGTTAAAGCCAATCTTCCTACAAAGCCAGAGTTTTACAAAGTCTGAATCAAATACACGTATTTGGCAGACTTCAGGAAAACCACAGCTCTGGAGACTTGTTCTGTCATCTCCCAGAACACGATCCAAAGCCAGGACCTAACTTCTGCCCCAATTCCACCTTAGAGGAGCGGTCCTTTCAAAAGCCAGGAAGAGAGGTGGAAGGACAGGTCCTGTGGGCTTTAAGCTTTCCTAGTGCCTTTAGTTGTGGAAGAAACCAATGTCACTTTAAAGATTGTGAGGGACTGTCTATGCAGTTAAATATTTTGAAAAGATGCATTTAAAACCTAATTGTAGATGAGTAAGGTTGAGTTAATATTAAAAAGTTCAAAATGTCACAGCATTGTTAATTTTGGAACGCTGACCTTCCAATCCATTTGCCAATCAATAATAATATCCTTTTATTTGCAGCAAGTACAACTGAAGAGATTGAACTGGAAACCATTGAGTGTTAGCCAAGGACTGTCTCATAACAAAAATAACAATTCTACCTCAGGAGAAAATATTGGCAAGGGAAGCAAGAAGAAACCTAAAAGGTAAAACGTTTGTGACTACTGTAGGAACATCCTGACTGGCAAATTAATCAGACATGAACTCAGCAGTGACTGATGGAGATGTTTTGACCTGTTCAGAATTTGGCTCTGCTAGCTAAGGTCAACGTAAAAAAGAATACGCTTTCACGCTGAGCACGAACGCATTTTTGTGGCTAACTAATAAAATCTACAGCCTTTACCACTCTTAAAAATAACCAACCAACCAAGCAAGCCTCTAAGATCAACCCATAAAGGAAATGATCATGGCCTTTCCACCTGTATTTTGGCTACAGCAAGTCTCCTATTAGAGACAGAGCAGCCATTAGTACCCTTCAACATAATTAATTTAATGTCTAATTACAGTATTACATTAAAAAATTAATTGCAAGGATTGGATCCTGTTTATTGCACCTATGCTGCTACTTTGGGGCGTAAGGAATTTCCCAAAGCTCTGAAGACAAACTGCAATTCTTTATGAGACAAAACTGAAACAACACCGAGCTGGTCAAAGTTCTCCCACTTACGTTTCCAATTGCTTACACCGCCCCGGGATATTAACACACATTTTATGACATTGCAAGAGAAGGTTATGAAAACAAGGAACTACGCACAGGCACTGAGGAGGACGCTGTCTCTACTGATTAGAGTGGTCTGATAAAACACTGACACATCACACCAGCGGGGTGGCTAAATGCTAAAGAGTTTCATTGTGGAAGACACCACGTCCTTTGCAAAGTTAGACTACTTGCCAGTGGGCTATCTGGGAAGGAAAAGTTAAAACAGCATTGCTTTGTAATTTAGTATTTACAATTATGGTTCTGAAATTGCTCTTGTTGAGAAGCCACCATTGCTCTCCCATGTTGTAAGGAAACATGAAGAGATCTAACTAGTGTTTCCTTGAATCTCCATATTGCACTTACATTTTCCACCTGCAGATCTGCCGTGGGGAGTAACATTTCCTTTTGTGAGTGAGAAAGAACTAAACTGACCGAGCTTCAAATTATCCTGTTTTGCTTTTGTAAAGAGAAGAATTTTGCAGTGTGAAATAAACTTTGAAAATGTAAGAGACCACGGACTAGTCTGTGTCTGCAGATTGCCACGGGGCTTTTTGAACCGAACTTCTACTGCCTCTCTCCCACTTCAGCTCACTTGTTTGCAAAAAGCTTTTACAAGAGAGGCTGCCAGAGCCTCCCCTCTGGTACAATAGGTTAGATTTTGAAAAATAAAGAATTTCTCACCAGGCACATCAGGATGTAAACAGGCTTTCCCCAAGGCACCCTGTCCACAATACCTTTCAAGAGTCATCCCCAGGCTGAAACTGCACAAAGGCCCTCTCACTCACTCATAAATTCGGGCACCAGATTCATCTGGTTGCTCCTTCCTGCATCTAGAAGAGGTCAAAAAAGGTGAGAAATTGAAAAAAAAAAATAATCTCAGCTACAGCAAATATTGGGAAACTAACAGTTTGTTCTAATTCTTCCCTTTAACTATGTATTACCAGTCTTTTGTATCTTTGAGTGAATCAAACTTTGATGACACAGAAGTTGGAAGTGCATCTTTTAATCACCAAGCTTGAAGTACTCTCTAAAGTATCCGTATGGGACACAGAAAACATTATTAAATGGGTTTTTTTCTGTTGATCTATTTTATTTTTTTTTAATCCCTAAATCTTAGAAGTTGAATGAGAAATTATGCATTAGGCTGAGCTGAGTATATGGCAGGTGCTCTGCCAGACTTACTTAAACAGGACAAAAAGCGCCGCTTACACGTAACACCATTATTATCTGCAACCTTGACTTGAATATTGTAATTGGCAAAGGGAAAGTCAGGGAAGGGATGCAGGCATGAATGACCTTCTGAATGCACTGCTTGAATTATAGAGATCACTTATGCTTTTAAACTACAGTATTTGAAAGCTGGGATGAAAGTAGGAAGTGACTGCTTAAAATTCTTGAATTTAAGATGCACTGTAACAGCAGTGGGAAGTTTCCAGCTGGCACAGTTGTTCTACCTCTCTCAGCTTGGCTAAAGATACAGCAGCTTCAGGCACCCACCTCTGGCAACTGACGCTGGTGCCAGCCTCGCTTTTAGGTAGTAATATCCTAAATTAACAGGGATGCAAAGAATATTCAGTGAGGACACACAGTACAGTTAGCTTATGTACTGCTTCACTTATAGACAGTTCCTCACCCACAAATTCTATCCAGAATTTAATATGCTTACTCTACACTTGTAAAATATTCACGTTTTCCAATATCAGTGTTTGTCAATCCATACCATTAATGTCTATATAATGTCTATAACATTACTCTTTACTGTGAGGGTGGTGGAGCACTGGAACAGGTTGCCCAGGGAGGTGGTTGAGGCCCCTTCCCTGGAGATATTCAAGGTGAGGCTCAACGAGGCCCTGGGCAGCCTGGTCTAGTTGGGGGTGTCCCTGCTGACTGCGGGGAGGTCGGACTAGATGGCCTTTGGAGGTCCCTTCCGGCCTGGGCAATTCTATGATTCTATAATGTTAATATCTGATATACAAAAGGTGAGGCCAAGCTGGCTGTAGCAGTTTGCTACACTGGAGGTGACCAAAGCATCTAAAGTCTTCTGGCAAGGTCTTAAAGTGCAAGTTCAGAAATTAATAGCCATTATTACTCCAGTGGTAAACTCCATGCAGAACAGCAGCAAATTTATTATTTAGAACATTCCAAGCGATCAAAGGGATTAAGGCATTTTCCATTTAAATTTTAATTAAAGAGATGTCCAAGTTCACAAGATTGCTTTGGCAATCAATTGTCAAGGTCTTAATCATCTGTTAACGTTGTAATTTCATGTTCAAAGATGCACCACCAAGAATTTCAAGACTGTCCCTGTTAGAAGCCTAATCAGTTTGTTTTCCATTATAATTAGGAATCCCCGTGTATTTAACACTAAAGGACAGATTTGCCAGGTCCCTAACCTTTCTTTTTTTTTTTAAATTTTTTTTGCAGCTGGGCTGGAAGTCTTGAGAAACATCTTCACTGTTAATGGGCAGCACCTGCACTTCTGCAACACAAGAGAAGTCCTCTTGCATCCGCTGTTTCTTTTCAGAGGGGGACAAATCCTGCAGCTGCAAGACACTGACACCTCCACAGTGATCCTATTACTTGGCAAAAAAGCTGTTACTACACACAGACCTCTCGATTTAGGTTAAAAACAGTCAAGTGTTAAGACACATCTGTTTCACATGCTCATCTTTTAATTACTAGTATGAGAAGACTCATTGTGTAGCCAACACAGTCAAAGCAGCCTCATTATAACCAGATGCAAACAGATGCTCTGCTGCTCGATAAGGGACAAACTCCCTCTCTGCCTGCAACCATGGAGTCTCTGCTAGACCAGCAACTGGCCCTGGCATCACAGGTGTTGCCTAAGATTCACCCATCTTTCAAGAAGATTAAAAGACTTTTCAACCTTTTTTTCAGCTTTTTTTTTTTTTTCCATTTTTCTAAGTCTTCTTGGGTAACCCACCAGGACCTGGAAGGGAAACCCTTTCTCTCTCACAGTTCAGTTGTACAGAAGCAAGTACTTCCAGGGACTGAACTAAGAAGATGTTCCACACCGGCAAACACCAAGGGAAGTACAACAGCTGCTGTGGATACACACAGAGCAGCAGCTGCCCACAAGCAGTTGCTTAGAATGTATTTCCTACAACTATTATTTATTGCTCAAGAAAACAGCAAAATAACAACTGTCACCATACAAGCATGAAGTTCAACTTGAACATGCTCTATGTGCAAGAAGTTCTCATATATATATATATATACACACACACAATATGGACATAAATCTAAATCAGTTCATACAGACAGCTTTCTGAAAGACCTTTAGCAATTAATCATCAAACAAAAGAAAAGCTTTGTGTAACACCCTCCTAAAAGCTTCAAGAGGGCTACGATTACAACCAAAAAAGACAAAAACACGACATTTTTAATTTTAAAAGAATTCAAAAGAGCTGATCTTCAGGAAGGTATTATAATTTCCCTGGATAATAATCAGTGCCAGTGAGGGGAAAAGAAAAAAAGAACAGCACAAGCGTGGAGATCCAAGGTCTACTGCATTGGAGTCACCTGCTTGTAACCAGATGTAAATTTATAGGTCACCCACAAACTCAAATTATCAGGAGACTCTTGCAAGGAGAGTGAGACCCCTTCCTTTACATGCTTTCAAAAAACAAGGACAGAAAACACAAGCAAAGTAACCGGCACCACACGGGCTCCTCTGCAGCCATCAGAGAGGAAAGACGTTTGCCACAAGCTGCGACTTCAAAACACTCTCAACTTAAACAAATCACCCAGTGAATACATCTCTTAGAAATGGGTCACCCAGAAGCCATATCAAACCCCAACTCAAGAACATCACACAGTGAAGACTGTTCCCTGAATCCTTGAAGTTGTTTAGCTTTAATTTTTGGCAAAGGAGCTCTGCTTCTCCTGTTGTCCCACTTCCAATCAAACAAGTCCATCATCTTCCACAAGGAGAGCCCTTCCTTGGGGTATAAACCACTAAAAGGTGTGCCGATAGCACAATTCAATTCTACTCATTTTCTTCTTTCAGAAATATTTGCAAAGACGTATTGAGAAAAGTTAGGGGCATGGGGGGAAATGCAATAACTCTGAGCAGACACGTTTCATGCAGGAAAGACTACTGAATTTAATTTTATCAAAGAAAAATACATGAATTAGTCAGCTATGTTACTCTACCTAGAGGAGCCTGCAGAGATACAGCTGAAAGGAACTTTTCGAAAAAGTTGTATTTTATGCCATTGAAAAAAGTTTTATTACAAACACTACAGTGGAAGTATCTGTACAGGAATAAGTTTGCTTTTGCCTTCTAGTGTTGCCCCATAGGTTCCATTTCTCTTTGCTGCAGGGGCAGGGATGGTGCGTGGCACAGCAACAATTCAAAGCCCCCACGGAGAGGCCGACAGATTATTAGCAGGGAGTCAGGGCGGCCATGAGGAGTTCCATTTTATACACAAAGTTACGCCCTTCCATTTTATTCCACTGAACTTCCTTGAAGGGCCCTCGGAGATGATTCCACTTGTTGTCTTGCAGGACATCACCTTTGGGGAGATCCTTGCACTGACTCCGTGGAAACTGAACCATAACTTTGCTGCCACTTTCCGGACCGTTACGTACTGTGATGAACAAAGAATTTTATAAGCATTTTTACCCTGTAGGAATTCCTCATATTAAATATCCTTCCTCACGTATGCTATAGGTTACTCCTACTCACTTCCAAACACGCTGAAATCAAACAAGGGAGATTACCTAACTTTTTAAAGCTTTTCTCTTTGAATTTTCCCCTCTTTCATCCCCCACTTTTGTATGATTCTGTTGCCTTAGCACTACACGTTCTTTGATAGAGCAAACCAGAGAAACATTCGATAAAAAACCCCAGGTGTATGCTTTACAAATGCATTTCTTTTTTCCTAACAATGCTGGGAAGGGCAAAGGTATTTTTGCCGATTCTCACCCTGGATGCATCCCCATCGTTCTGTTGAAAAAAGCAATTGAAAAGATATACTTTCTAGTGGATTCATCTCAAACGGACGTGAATGAAATCACTCAGGACAGCTGTTACTTTTAATCATAAAATTCTGCAAGCCTGGTGGAGGGATGGTGATGTTCCACTGGCTTGGATGGGAAATTCTATGTTTTGATGTTAGGGGTGGGGCTGGTGTGTGTTTGTTTTTTAATAAACATGCAGTTAGAAAGATAACAGTTTTCTCCTCACCAAGTCAGCCTTCTAGAAAGGGACAACTATCAGGCTGACCAAATGTAATTTCTCCTTCATAAATTGATGCTGACTATTCTCCATCACCTTCTTGTCACTAACATGTTTGGAAACTGCTTCTGGGACTGTTTTTTTCCCCCTCATCTTCCCAATAATTGCAATAAGGCTGACAAGTTGGTAGTTCCCCAGGTTCTCCTTCTTGAATGTAGGATGTGACATCTACCTTCTTCCAGTCCTTAGGAACCATTCCTGATCACCATGACCTTTCAAAGATGATCAAGAGTGGCCTTACAATGACACCAGGGAGCTCCCTCAGCACTCATGGATATGTCCAACCTGGTCCCATGAGCTTCTGCATGTCTGGTTTGTTCAAAGGTTCTCTAACTCAATCCTCCACTACTGAGGGTAAGTCTTCTTTGCTCCAAAATTTCCCATGGGTCTCAGGGATCTGGGATTCCTGAAGGCCAATCTTAAGACCAAAGCAGAGAAGGCATTGAGTACCTTGGGTTTCTCTATGTCCTGTGCCAACAGGTCCCCTCCCCATTTAAGAGCAGGCACACATTTTCCCTATTCTTCCTTTTGCTGCTGACATACCTCTTGAAGCTTTTCTTGTTGCCCTGTACATCCCTCACCAGATAAAACTCCAGATGGGCTTTAGCTATTCTATCCCCATCATGCATCCTTGGACAGTCTCCCTGTCTTCCTCCCAGGTCAAGTGATCCTGCTTATAATCCCTTGCAGCTTCATTTTTGTCATGAGCACCCTGTTCATCCACACAGATCTTCTGTCACCTTTGCACAACTTCCTGCACATAGGAATGACCATTCTTGAGCTTAAAATTGGTGATCCTTGAAAAGAAAATAATCAACCAACTCTCTTGGACCCCTCTTCTCTCTGACCCATAGGCTAGTATCCCATAGGATTCTTCCAAGAAGATCTCTGAAGAGACCAAACTCTGTTCTCATAAGTCCAGAGTTGTGATCCTGTTGTTATCCTTGTTACCTTCTCTCAGGATCTTGATGGTTTCTGTAATCTATTTTTAATGTGTTAATTCTAAAAAATATTTTCACGCCTGTGCAAATTAAATCGGGTTTATATTAAGTGGTTTACTGGGCAAGGTATTGATTCTATCGAGGTGCCAATTCCATACACAAAAGATATTGTTTCTAGAATATTTTGCTGTAAATTGACATTACTCTATAGAAGTCTAGAGATTATCTCAGGAATAGATTTACAAAGCCTGAAGAATCCACTTAAGAATTTTAAGTTTTTTCCATACTACCTGAAATGGCATAGTCTCCATTTGGTGATGCTACAGTTATTGCTGAGGCATTGCCAATACTCTCCACGGGCCCCAGACCAACATGACTACTGAAACTCAGCACGTGCCAGCCCATCACCTTCGCGAGCTGCTGAACGGCATGGACTTGGTGCTGTGACATCTGAAAGACAATAAGAAGTTTGTCTTCTGTTCAGTATTTGCACACCACAGAAAGAACTGCATACTGGTTTTACCAAAACTTTTTCCTTCTGCTGTACAGTAGTTATTTATAAAGGTGACTTCTATAAGTTCTCTAATTTCAGAGGAATTTTTTTTGTTTTAACATATATGCTATATAAGTGCCAGGAGATCGTTGTTATTTGAATTTAGACTAGTTCCTCTGCAGACAGAGAAGATCACTGTATTAAGCACAGTATGAAGTCAGATGACTTTTTCATAGGTATATGGGCTTATGCATTTTATTTAAGTGTTGCTTTCAATTTACCAAAAACCTTTATTTAGGTGTCAAGAACTAAGAGATACAAACAGGATTTTGAAATAATCCTTTCTTTGAATGGAAATGAGACCTCTGCTGTAAAATAAATAAAATCTGTGAGAGTATTATCATAGCAAACTCAGAAAAAAAAAAAAAAAGGTTGAGGTTCTCAGATGCATGATTATCTCCATTAATGCTCAAGTGTAAGCATCAAGGTTTAAGAGCTTAAAGGTTTAAATGCTAGTGCTTTTCTGTATCAAGACTCAACACTTGTAATGAGGAAGAATGTAGCACTGTTCAGCAGTTTTCTGTGAACAAGTCTGAAAATACCTGAGCAAAAAGAGATACCATCAGCAGAATCTGTTTCAACTTGTTTTCTGTGTGATGGAGTTTCGTGTAACTGCAACAGGCCAACCACTGTTATTAAAGACCTGTATTTTGACTATTTATAATGCATAGTAGGGAGACTGTCACTTCTGACTAAAACCAGCAGCTTGCTCTAAGCAATTAAGAAAACACAGTTCATTCAAATATCAGCCAATTTAGTAATGGCTGATGCAAAGTGAACATTAACAAGACAATGTTGAAATGACAGTAATTGTGGGCTAATTAAGATCTCTACTCTAGACAGGAATCGGTGACAGTAGGTTTCATATATTGGATACCTTGTTGTCTGCTATGACTCTCTCTGACTTGCTCTGAAGTAAGCAAAAATCTTAGCACTCCCATAATGAGTAGCATAAAGAAATGTGTTTTTAATGGAAGGACAGAAGTTATTATTACTACTGACTTTAGTAAAAATTTGCATTATATTTTAGTAACAGGTGCTAAAGCCACTATCCAAATACACTGAAAAATTCAGTCATCCACCTTCCTATTTTCATTCTATCTATGTAGAAAATGTTAGAAAACTTCCAATAGAGAAAGGTGAGATTCTAACTTCTGTTTCCCAAACACTACAAGAAAGGGAAGAATAATGTACATGAGTGTACCTGGGATAAAAGGAAATCCTGCAGTTCTTGTTCTTGATGGGACAACGTAATAACTCTTCCATCTCTATGCACAACTCTGATCTGTTCAACTCCGATGTTCAGCTGTAGCTGAATGGACCTTTGAAGACAAGATGTGTATTTATTCACAACCTATTACAACACTTACAAAATCCCTCCCATTCACCTGTAAGATGCAGATGGTGCAAAGCCTATGGAATACAACAGCAACTCCAAACACTTCAGTTTCCTCACTTACACAACAGCTCCCTCTCTACTGCAGGGACATAGTCTGCGGCATGTTCCCAGACCTGGTCCACTGCTTCTTCAGGTCAAGGAGCCTCCTGAGGTGCCTCACAGCTCCCTCCCTGACACTGTGCCCAAGTTTCCTTCCAGAGGTGCAGGTGTGTATTCAGGGCCTGTTCTATCCTACGGCCAAGACTTGGGCAGTGTGTGTGATCTGGAACTGAGACTGCAAACGGCACCAGCGACCACTGTTTGCCCCACACTGGACACAGCCAGAGACGACTGGTCAAAGTGGAAAAAGCAACTGTTTCCTCCACTGTCAGTACATTTTCTTAGGGTGGCTGTTCCCCCCGAACTCAGAAAAACCTACTCACAAATAATGGGCTCCTACTTGTCTGCCTGAAGAGACTCTAAACCTGTAAAACCCAACTTGAATACAGTGTGCCATTGCTGCATGCTTCTACAACTAGAAAGATACCTGTATTTTTACACTTACTTGCATATCTGTTCGTATCCTTGCGAAGTTATTAGAACTTTAACACTGGATTCATAAACATCATTTATATTGGACCAGTGGGCCTGAATCTGTGGATCCTCAATGCGACTAGCCAGACTGTCAATGGTTCGAGCAGTTCTAGAAGACAAAGACATATTCCAGCCACAATAATCTACACAATTTGTGCTGTTATCTTCTTTAAATGAATGAGTTGGTTATTAGTTTGGGGTTGGGTTTTTTTTGGTGGCACACAAAAAAAATTGCAAGGTTTACAGAATGATGTAGATCAAAGTTCTATTTCAGCACCAGTCCGGTGCTAACGAAGCACACTTGTTTACTCTGCATATTTCACGTGCATTCTGCAGAGGTATTAAAGTGATATTACTACTCAGTATCAGCTACTACACAGCAAAGAATACAAAAAAGGATTTATGCATTTTAAGAAAAGTAGGGACAACTCTCAGCAGCTTACATCACAACTGTCACAGAGATCTCAAAGAAACCCAATTATGTTTTTTTTTTACTAGCTGACTTGTTTTCTCATATTCATGATATGTTATTAGTTCTCGGTACTTAAAAATAAAGACTATTTGAACAATGAAAGAAGTAGCTGCTTTTAAGAATGCTGAAAAAAGATGAATTATACTCTACGTAATAGTACATTTTATTTTAACTTTAAGAGGAATAGCCTGTGACCTACCTGCGTCTCAAAAATATATGTTTTGCCTGCTTTATTATCTTTTCCAGAAGTCCTTCATTTGACTGTAAAGAACTGATATCATTTTTATCAAAAGCCTGGGGTCCTGCAAGTCTCATTCTCTTGTGGCCAAAAGGTGCACTAGCTGGATGTGGCATCACCGTGGAGCTCAGGGTTTGCTTGTGACACTGCAACAAACAACAGATGATATAAAAGGAAGTGACCAAATAATATAGGTGCAAGAAATAATATATATATTACAATATGTTGCTTCATATCAAGTTTTTTAAGTGTACATACTTTTAAAAGTGCAATTTTTTACTTTATAAACTGGACAGCACTTTAAAGCCAACTTTACACTCATACTTTGCCTTCCATGTTTATGCAGGTCTTCCAAACCTTATGGAAAGTGATTGTTAAGAAAAGGTGCTACATAACAAAAATTTGGTATGGCAGTAGCTCCTACTAAGAAGTCTGCCTTGTATGCATCTCTGGAGACAGTGTGGTCAAACAAAAATAACGGAAGAATTTTAGAGATAAAAACTGAGGTACAAAGATTTAGCAACCTGTTTGAAGTCAAGAAAGAAATTCACAACAGAGCTGGGCACTGAGCCAAAGCTTCACAAAACCCACAGAATCACAGAATCTTCATGGTTGGAAGGGACCTTTGAGATCATTGACTCAGTTTGAGATCACCAAGTTCAGTGTCTCAAGCACTGGACTATTTCACACGACTGTAAGACTTGCAGAGCCATGCTCTAAGGAGATGAACACTCTCTGGAAGACAGTTACACAATTGCTTTGATGTCTAAAATTGTGCTCCTTTCCTGATCAGACACAAGCTCAACCTTCTATCCCAGGTCCGTCTGCTAGATTGTATGAGAATCTAAAACACTTAAGCAGAAAAGTGCCTCAAAAGTTATTACAGTAACTGGTGGATCTTTCTTCATGGGAGTACAGTCTGAACAGGTGCTCATTTGAAGTATTTGATAAGGACTAATTAGACACAAAGGAAAAAGGGAAACTGATGCGCTCTCCTGGAAAAAACCTTGCATGGCTTTTCTGGAATGAGCAGCCAGGCCTGAAGTTAAGTCCAGACCATTCTTTATTCAGCGAGGAACTCCCCAACCACCCCACACACACTAAAACTGAGCAGTAGGTTGCCTACACATATGGATAGAAATGGCCTGGCCTCTAGTGGCACTCTCTTGTTACAACAGTGTCACACACTACGTAGAAGTCTGAACAAAAGCCCCAAAACTTTTCAGTTTTCTACCATAAACGCATTACCTCTCTGATGAGTTGATGCAAATTATGTTCCAGAACATAGAGATGATCCTCTGGATTCTGTTTTTCAGAAGCAGACTTTTGTGATTTTTTGTCATTGGAAGAGTGACAGAGAGAAATAGACAACTGCAAACCTGTCCAAAGCAGATTAAATAAAAAATAATAAATGAGGACACTGACAGTGGTCAAGCAGGCTGCTGAGCACTTTTTCTTCACATTTTACAATCAGGAGTTCTACAACCAGCATTCACTGCGTCGGAGAAAAATCAAAGAGTTATGTTGAAGAGCAGAGCACCAAAGACGAGTAAGACTTGCTGCTCGCTGAAGCATTTACAGGCCAACTATTCACTCACCAGCTGCATTTCACACCAATTTCTATGACTCAACCCCACACAAAAATAATAATCCCCAGAACCCCATTCCTTCCCCAAAGAAGGAATGATTTACCATCATCTAAAACTTAAGCAATCCAGGAACGCAGTTCTTCATGTGATATAATCGGTTGTGTACCCCTTGTAAGAACAGAGCATTCACCAGCCAACTCTGAGCCATCGTTACACCGTTTAATTATCCTCACTGAAGAGCATTAGCCCTCCTTCCTCTGAAGGCCCATTAACTCAAATTTTAAATTTCACCTCCATGCAATCCAGGAACAAAGAATTATGCACAACTCCAAACTGCAATGTGCACATGGGATTACAGTTGACAGCTTCAAGTGCTACTGGCAAAAAAAACAAATCATAAACAAAACCAATCCAAAATCCACGCAGCAAGAGCAAACTAGAAACTGAAGTGTATCAGTTTAATTTTTCTATACTTCGCAAGCAAAATTCAATTTTTTTAATTTTTTTTTTTCCCAAGAACAGAGTGTAAAAAAGGTCCTATCAGTCAGAATTTCAGTTTGTGTGCAAGCAAGTAATCATAGGTTAAGAAGTCTTTAAAAGTTTCCTACCTGGGAAAGGCTGGGAGATTATCTGATTTTTCACAACAATGTGAGGAATTTGTGATTTAATTTGAACGGCTTCCCGTGACAGCTGGGCAAAAATTTCTTTACATAGAAGAACATTCTGTGCAGCCTCCAACTTTGTCTGCCAGTGTGGAGAACCTG
Source organism: Calidris pugnax (assembly GCF_001431845.1). Lineage (NCBI taxonomy): Eukaryota > Metazoa > Chordata > Aves > Charadriiformes > Scolopacidae > Calidris > Calidris pugnax. Next base: position 4,911,262 of record NW_015091118.1, on the reverse strand, counting down.
AAAATATAAATCAACATTTACAGAAGAAAAAAGCAAAAAGAAGCTACAAAGGTAGCTTCAGATATCAGATATGCGCAGTAGCTGTGAGTAAGTGCTAAGATAAGGTAGGCAGTATCTCCTATCCAAATTGAGCCTTTTCAGAACTTTATCTCAGGTAGGCAAGCACTTTAAGATAATACTAGTGCACTTTACTTCAATTTTATATGCATGTGTATTGTGAACTGCAACTCACTCCCTTCTGGAACTGCACACTACATTCCCAGGCCTTTTGTGAACTCTGCTTACGAACCCCTGCTTTTGAAGGTGTAATTTACTTTCAATGACACTTGTAGCTTTATTAAATTTACTCTACAACAAACCACCAAATAATGTTAAATTCATGTACATGCTTTCACAGGACTTACAGGCCAAAAATTCTTGGAAGATTCTGGTCTGAGTAAGAACACACGCTCTACACTGTACCCTGAATACCCTATGAAATATCTACTTACTACAAGGCAGCACAAGCATCTGTGTCACAGATCATCGTGAAATAAAATCCTGCCAGTTCTTTTTAATCCTAAGGAGTTAAGGATGAATTTTGAAACCCAAAGGTTTACACTTCCAGATGCTGTCACATGTCAAATGAATCAAGCTACTATCTGCCAGGTGAGCTGCTGGTAATAAATGTACATGCTGCCAACACGCTTTCAGATTCCGGGAAAAGATACAAGCCACAGAAATAAAGGATGCATTTTGGGCAAAGTTAAAAGTGAATGGACATTTAGTCCAGTTGAGCCACAATATCTTGGTTTGCTTTTGGTTACATGCTCAAATTCCTAATAACTAAACAAAAGGTGCTCCAGCATACCTAAAACACAATCCTAGTAATTTTATTTCAGAAATTGAGTATACCTATGAAAATCTGAAGTATGCTTTGAAATCATCACCTTTCCAACATCTGAGCAGCACCTACACAGAAAATTTCAGTTCAAATAAGAATATTCTTGCTCGCTCTACTTTCAGGCTGGAATTTTGAAATAAACATCAGATGCAAACACATTTCTTGAGAATGTCCTCAGAACACAACATATAGCTAGCTATACCTGGTTTTGATTTTGGCATGGGTCTTTTAAAAAGATTGACTGTCCCAAGGTCACCAATGTCTGGAGCTTGTTTCTGAATAGAAACCTAGGCAAAAAAAGAATATTATTTGATATTTATTCTCTGTTGAAAGCGTTCAAATAACAAAACAAACCCCACACTACATTACTAAAGTTTCTCTGGCAAACCTTTATATAGGCTGATCCTTCTAAATCACTTGGAATTTGAACATCCAAGGGACAGTAATCCTCAGGTATTTTTTTATCCAGGTCAATGTCAGTGTTCTTTATCACCTCAAAAGTGCCATGATGAAGAAACAGGGAACCTAAGAAAGGAAAGGCAAAAACACACACACTATAAAGCATCTTCTGCAGATGAAGCAGCTCATACCTCTATTTTGGAAGAATATGTATTTCTAATTCTCCAAACCTCCACAGTTGCACCTTACTCAGATGTCTTAATGAATTCTTAAAAAAAAAAAACAACAAAAAGTTCATCTCAGCACATCAGCATCTCAGTCCTCCAGTGCCTGATGTGCAATACTTTACAGTAAGTTAACAAGTAGTACTAAACAGTCACGGGAGAAAACCAACAGTCTTTCAAAATGGTGTCAGCAGAAGCAGGGAAGGATAAAAAACGATATTTGGTTAAAATAAGACAAAAAATTAACTGCCCAAAGTTTTGCAAACAAGTATCTTAGGGTGCAACATCCCTATGGATTTAAAGGAATGCTGATGATATTTGGTTTGCATAGTTAAAACTATGACAGTGTTCAGTCTATAAAAACCAGCCACACAGCCAGTCACTCAAGTGGAACTGATGAAGGCAGATGTCCATATCTTTTGCACCCCTTTAACATCCAGAGCATTGCTCAGCTCGTTTAGGATAAACCATCTAAAAGACACATATCCTGAGTTACATCAACAGCTTCTTCATGAACACAAGATTAATAACCCTAAATTTGACAATGATGACAACTGGAACCTAACATAACCAGTTTAGGTGCCTGCTTTGTACCTACTTCTTAAGTTTGGCGAGATTTTGTATTCACTCCTTCATAATTGGCTCTGTAACTTACTGTAATTCAAAAAATAATGCATATTCTCAGTATCATTTCTCACAAACATAGGAATAACAGGTATAATAAATCTGTCTTCACTCAAGAGACAAACGCAAGATGTTCCTCAATCTCTTAAAAATTATATACACACCAAATAGAGATAAAAGCCAAAGATTTGCAAATTCTACGTGTCAAGTGATCAACTGTATTGTCAATTCAGAATTGCTTCTGTAAAGGAATCTGTGTTATAATCCTACACAGTCAGCTTTTAAAATCACTTTCTAGGTTGAGGATGGCAGGGTATTTTCCCTGATAATCAACCAAGTTTTCTCCTTTTATAATTCTGTCTCACAACCGTAATAACATTTCAGACTGGGAAAACAGAATATTTTTAATAACAAATAATATCAGATAATGTTATTTGTGAAATATAAACATCCATTCCTGAGAAAAACAAAACATCCCACTGTATACCTGCACTTCTGTAGCTCAGATCGCCAAGAATTTTGTCTCCCACTTTCCTCAGCTTCCAGTGCTGCCTCAGTCTTAGCAGTTCAGAGTTGAAGTCTCTTTGTCGCTTATTTTCCTGGCTTTCTGCAACTGATTTAGATAATCTTTCTGCACCTTTCAACAGAATTTGAGCTGCTCCAGCCAATGACTTCTTTTTGGAAATCAGCTGTAGAAACTGAGGATTCTAGTAACAAATAAAGAGAAAAACTTCTTGTGTCTTAATTCTCCAGATATTATTAGTGCAACTAATTGCCTGTGACTGGTAATTTAGTTTTGCTGGATGTTCAGTAACTTGTTTAGAATAACTTTCAAGACATTATTCTATAACCATAAATAGCATTTTGACTTACAGGTTCAGCAAAGAGACTTTTGAAATCAGCCTCACCTCCCATTCTCAGCCTTCCCCCAGCCCATAAAGCACATCACAAGGAACATTTTACTAAATCTTGTATATATGATACACAAAAAACACCAGCGAAATAAAATCTTCAGTATCAAGTCCTAAGAACTACACTATTAGGTAGAATATACCTGTTTTGGAGGAAGGGGATCCTGCACAACGGGATCTAGGGTCATGAACTTTTTATCCTTGACAATGCTCAGAACATCATACAACACACACATCTCAGTCAGGGCGCTTCTTAAATTGTTCCTCACTGAATCCCAGGGCCAGAGGGATGGCTGAAACTTTACCAGCCCTAAACACAAAACAGAAGAAGGGAAAAGAAAGGATTGCAAAAAAAATACTGCGTGAGGGTCATTCTTAAACCACAGAGCGATCATAACGGTGTGAAACACGCCATAACAGCACGCTCTCCGGGGCTATCCTTTTCCACTCTCTCACTGTAACTTGCTGGGACTCGGTCACGATTATCCCGACCGTGGGGACCCACGGGGAAAGGCAGGCCAGGCCCAAGCGCCCGTGGGGCTGCAGGCCGGGCAGCCCACAGCTCGGCAGGCCTCCCTCAGCTGCAGCCTGGCCACAGAGCTCAGGGCTGCGGGCTCACCGTCCCTCACCTTCCTCATCCTCCGCCTCGCCCGGCTCGGCCCAGGCGCGGCCCGCCGAACCCGGCTCGTCCTCCTCGGAGCCGGAGCCCTGGCTGAAGTCGATGCGCTGCGCCAGGCGCGCCAGGTTCTGGGACATGGAGAGGGGCTGGAGGTAGGTCTCACTGCCATCCAGCCCCACCTCCTGCACCTGCTTCTCGCACGCCGACTCGATGCTGATGCGCACCGCCGGCACGCCCGCCATCTTGGTGCAGCACCCCCACTGCCGGGACGGCGCACGACCCCCCGCCTCGGCTACGGGCACCGGGAAGGGGCGGGGGCAGAGCCGGGCAGGCTCGGCTGTTTCCGGACGAGGCTCGGGGAGGGGCTCGGCTAGCGCCGGGCAGGCTCGGCTGTTTCCGGACGAGGCTCGGGGAGGGGGCGGGGTCAGCACCGGGCGGGCTCGGCTGTTTCCGGAAGGCGCTCGGAAAGAGGCAGGGCCAGCGCCCGGCGGGCTCGGTTGTCTCCGGAGGGCGCGAGTGGCGGCCTCCCCTGAGGGGCTGGCGGCTCCTGAGGGGACGACGACGGCGGCGGGGCTGCCTGGCGTTGCTGTTGCCACATTTCCACTGCCCATGGCAATATACCGCCGCTCTCTTTCCCCCTCTCACGGCACAGGCAGCCCCCAGCCGGGTTCATTCCTTCGGGATGGAAGAAACCGGTTCATAAATTTGGCTTCAGCCATTTTGTATATTTCGGCCAGTATGCGTGTACTGAAAGGGGGCCTACTGATAGTAGACTCTCATGAATTGTACTTACTTAATTATTTAATCTTCAGAAATGTCCTTGCTCTGTTAAGAGATGTCCTTGTTCTGCAAAAACGTTAGCTAAGTTAACGTAGACTGGAAAGTAACCTCCCAAACAGGAGCTCAAAGGATGGGGGAGTACCATCGTGGCCGAAGGAACCAGCCTCGGCCCGTAGAGCTCTCAAGCGGGCTGTGAAGGCCGCCAAGTGGGCTGGGTTGCTCTAGAGGACAACTGAGGAAGAGGAGGATAACCACCACCTGATGAGGTAAACCACCATAGGAGTGCTTGTAATTACTAAAAATGGGCAGTAGACGGCAGCAAAGACCGTGAAATAACATGTAGCTGCATCAGCTCATCAAAGGCGTGCTTAGGCTAATGATTTCTGAGAGTAGCTTGTGATTCTGTGAAAAGGTGTGAACTGGATCTGCAATAGGTTAGGCGGCCGGGAAGAATGTGAGCTCCAACTTCCCAACCGATGTGAAGAGACACAGAAACCCAGGCGGCTGGGATAAACACCTAAAAACTGAGAGATTAGCTGTGCCTTTGCTTTGAGATGCACCCGATTCAGCACTGTTTCGTAATTTTTTTTAATAAACCTTTTTATACTGTTTTAATCTTTGCTTCGGTGACTGCGAACTGAGAGCTGCGACTCTTTAGCCTGGAGAAGAGAAGGCTGAGGGGAGACCTTATTAATGCCTATAAGTATCTAAAGGGTGGTTTGGGGGAGGATGGAGACAGACTCTTTTCAGTGGTTCCCAGTGACAGGACGAGGGGCAACAGGCTCAAGCTGGAACAGAGGAAGTTCCGCTCAAATATGAGGAAGAACTTCTGTACGGTGAGGGTGACGGAGCCCTGGAACAGGCTGCCCAGGGAGGTTGTGGAGTCTCCTTCTCTGGAGATATTCAAAACACACCTGGACCTGTTCCTGCCCAGAGGCTGCTCTGGGTGACCCTGCTTTGGCAGCGGGGTTGGACTGGATGAAGGTCCCTTCCAGCCTGTACCATTCTGTGACCCTGTGATACCGTTTGAATTCAGCTGTAACAATTTCAATTACACGTACACTCTGAATTTCTCCCTTTAACGCAATTAAGAAGTTGGCAGGTTACTGCTCTCATGTTTTATTCTTGACTCTGATAAATGTGCATAATTAAAAGCGCTTATAAAAATCATCATTTGTATTTTAGAAAGATTGAATTGCTGTGCCTGCGCCGGAGCCTCCTCCCGGTCTCAGTCTCTCCCGACGAGGTGCGTCTCCTGGGGCCGGTCGATGCGGAAGAGCAGCTCGGCGGGCAGGAGGTACCCCAGGTACTGCACGCTGTCCGGGCTGGTGTCCTGGTGGTAGTGTCCTCCTTCCCCGTGGTGGCTGAAACAGTGGGTGTGCTCCACACGCAGGTCAAAGCCCTGTCACCAGAGAAAGGCCCGTGAGCACACGTTCGTGTGAGCAGTATTTAAAAGTCCTGGGACAATCCCTCCTAGAGGAGTATTTCTACACATCTCAGAGTCTGCTGCAACCATTAAGCACTGAAAATTTGCATAAGACGAGAAGAGGAGCTGTACAAGGCTTTACCGTAGGATTACAGAGAGAAAAGAATTTAGAAACTCTTGACAGCCCCCGACTTCTGTTACAAATCTCACAGAGACTTCCTGGGTTGTTTTTTTTCTCCTTTCTTTCCCTTGGGATTAGATAAATCAGTCACACCAAGGAACCCCCGCCGGACATCAGAACCTCTTGGCACTGAATGCCTCAGACCCACGCAATAAAGGGACAATCTCTACCTCAGTTCTGAGAGCCAGCTTTGATGAAAATGGGAAGAATAGCAAATAAAATAACAACTAGTGAGATCACCCCACCAGCTTTATAAGTTACAGAATGATGGAATGGTTTGGATTGGAAGGGACCTTTCAAGATGATCTGGTCCAACCCCCTGCCATGGGTGGGACATCTTCCACCAGATTAGATTGCTCAAAGCCCCATCCAACCTGGCCTTGAACACCTCCAGTGATGGGGCATCCACAACTTCTCTGGGCAACCTGTTCCAGTGCCTCACAACCCTCATTATTAAAAATGTCTCCTTATGTCCAATCTAAATCTATCTTCTTTCAGTTTAAAACCATTGCCCTTGTCCTGTCACACCTGGGTGAAAAGTCTGTCCCCATCTTTCTTACAAGCCTCCTTTAAGTACTGAAAGGCCACAATAGGGTCTTCCTGGAGCCTTCTCTTCTCCAGGCTGAACAACCCCAACTCTCTCAGCCTGTCCTCACAGCAGAGGTGCTCCAGCTCTCTGATCATTTTGATGGTCCTCCTCTGGACCTGTTCCAACAGCACCATGTCTTTCTTGGGGCCCCAGGGCTGCAATCACCACTCCAGTGGGGGGCTCGTGAGAAGGTGAATCACCTCCCTCGACCTGCTGGCCACGCTTCTTTTGATGCAGCCCAGGATATGATTGGTTTTCTGGGGTGCAGGAGGATACTGATGAGTAATTCTACAGCACTTGAATGCCATCTTCTACTGCCTGTCTCTGTAACAACACTCAAACGTTTCCAAAAGCAAAGGCTTAGCCAAGTGCTGTTGAGCTGCCGGTGGATACAGATGGGGAAAACCCAGCTGCATCCACTACACAAGCTGCACTGGTTCTGAATGGAGCAGCTGTCCGTGGCTGTTTTCCAAGTACTCATCAGTTGGTTCTGAGAAGATGCACACAATTTAGCCTTAGGCCGAAGGCTGCCACATGCCTACAGAATAAAGTCACCCCATTGAACACATCCAAGCCTGCAGCATGTCTCATTTTAGTCTGAAAAAATATTTCTTGTATTATGACTGCATCGTTATTTATAAAACAGTCATTTTCATCTATGGTTTCCTGGTTACTTTTAAACAAATACTCTTCCTAATGATGAACATCTTAATGTCTTTTGAAACCAGATTGGGTTTTATCCTGAATTGTTTGCTGTTGAATTCGGTGCTTGTGAAAGCTGCTAGATAACTTCCTAGCATGAGGCTTTGCAGGCTTCAGTTTGCATCAGCAACGAGACACGCGCGTCACATATTTCGACTCAGCATTAGCAGAGGCCGTTCTTACGAGAGGGAACTAACTACATGAATGTACAGCTGAACAAGCTTCCACACTCTTGACATTTCTTCTGGTGTGGCCACCAGTGAATGCAATATTCCTGTTGTGTTTGTGTCCCAAACGCTTGCAACTGCAACTGAACCATTAAGTTCCATCCACTGTGAACAGCCACTAGGTTTCACAGCAGAGGGATGTAGCCACAGCTGAAGCCAGTGACAGAACCGAGGAGCTTCTATGTCATTACACCACCTCTGGAAGGGTTAAACACAATATAAGCACACTCCTGTTCTTAAAAGGAAAATCACATCCAAGACAAAATTCATTACAAGTCTCAGTTTACACTTAGAAATGAGAAAAAGACTCACAGGATCTCTGGAAACGATTACTGTCTGACAGATCAGTGGAGCCTTCATTTCAAAGAATTTCAGCCAGTTATTCACATCCTCATCGGTGTTCAGAGGACAGGCAGAAAATTCTGGAGGCTACAGCAAAAATAAAAGCTTTATAAGTGAAAGGAAGATACTTGATCAAGACACTTTTCCTCTAGTGACTTTCCTTTGCTTTTCCCCTCCCCACTATTCTGTTTCGTTTCCTTCTTCCCTAAAAGCAGCTCACCAGTGCCTGTTACTGTGTTACTGCTGGAAAAAGAATTGACCAGAATATTTCTTCTTTCACTGCACAGGTAGTGGGAGAACTACTGAAGTGAGGATTCTCTTCCTAGTGTATTTTAGAAGCTCAGTTATTTTTAAAAAGCCTATTGTTTCTTCTAAGTATCATCTCAACTCACATATTTAATTTCAATTCATTTTACAATAGGTCTACAGTTCTTTGGCTGCCCACAGATTTCAAAAGAAAAGATGAGGGTATTAAGGCCAAGTAATACAGCACCATTAGTTTTGCAATGTCAGTTTTGTAATGTCAGCTCCTTACTTTACTACGCTGTTTACCCTAACAGTTTATGCATACATTTAAAAATACAAACCAAAGTGAAGGCACTTAGATGTTACACCCCGATTTATACTTGTGTTTTCAGAAGGCTGAAGGAAGTTACATGAATTGAGAAAAACTTACCATAATGTGAATCTTTGCTTTCCCCTTCTGAATGACAAATGTACCACCCATCCCAACTGGCTTTTCTCCATAGTGTTTCTCTAAAATTTGTCTCAGACAAGACACAAAGTTAAGTTCCCCAGTTCTTCCATTGGCTTTCACTTCAATGACCTGGAGAATAAAGTTAATTTGTCACTGCTGTCTCCCGCTGCGATGGTTCACAAAGGTCTGTGAAAGCTGCTCTGAAATTCTCCTGAGCTTATAACCCAAGATTACTTTCTGAAAATGTGAGTTTCCCTGTAAGTGCTGCTCAACTTGCCTCTGTCCAGTACCTCACCACTCTCTTGCATGACTTTCTGTTCAGTACCAGTTTTGCCTGTGGAAGGTGCTGGGCAGCAAGTCATTCCACTCACACATGAGACAACAGTATAAGCAACCCCTTTCTCCCCACCACTCGGCTTCCACTCCGTTCTAAAGAAACTCTGGGAAATAGAGAATACTGCTCAGTTTCCCTGCAGGAGTCAGGTTTTGGACTGCTCTGCCAACACCTCTTTGTCCTAGTTGTGTTGGAGGAAGCACTTCTACAAAACACTAGACGAGTGCCCAGACCTGATTTACACAAGTCAGTCATTGTAAAACCGTTGCATTAAATCACTGCTCGTTTGGACTGGATTTGGATGGATGATTTATGATGGAAAATTTGCAATGGAAAATTTTTACTAAACTAATACTTATCCCTCAAAAATTCAAATGTCTATCTGTCCCCACCAATTCTTCCCCTCGCTTACCAGTAGCAGTTCCTTATGCTTGGATATTCTATCATGGAATTACTACTTTACTATTACCACAGAAAACTGCTAGGAGAACATCGAAACATGAGTTTCCCTTCAGCCACAAAGCTCTACAAGCAAAGTCACCTTTGATCCAAGCACGTACCTTACCAGGTTGGCCCTCGCTGGCATAAAGGTTGGCCAACAGCCCAAACTCACAGTCAGTGTATTTGCTGCTGTACTTCTCAAGCAGGCACCCTTTATCTGCAGGATTTATCTGAGCGATGTAGCTCCCGTTTACAGCAGGCTTTTTTTCAGTCTTAGTTTGAACAATAGGGATAAGCTGAGAAAACGAACATGTAAGAATAAGCCGCGTAAGTTGATAAGGACATACAAGAGTCAGTCAAACGAACAGAACTCACATAAATGCAATTTAAACTTGCGACTGTGATCCCAACAAATAATCCCCTTCATCACACAGCTGTCTCTCTCAGCATGAGGTCTGTACTAGTGAGAAAAATACACTAATATTGTAACGTAATTGAAAACTGCAGGAAACAGTTTTACTTTCTCTGTAGATGAATGCTAGTGTTATAAAAAAAATAAAGAAGAAAAAAGTCTAACCATTGAGATATGGGGCCTGCATGCAAGTGGAATTCCATGTATAAAAAAAATAAAGAAGAAAAAAGTCTAACAAATGAGATATGGGGCCTGCATGCAAGTACTGGAATTCCATGGGATACTTTCTCAGTGTACAGTAACAGCTACTATTAGAGTGGCCCAAATATAATGCTGAGATGGTCTATAAATGCATCAAAAGGAATGGTAAGACCAAAGGTTTATACTTGAAAAGACTCTTAACTAACCAAAGCTGCCTCAGGCAGTAGTTTTTGTCTCCTGCCTCTCCTGCCACCGATCATTTTGTATGTGGCATCTTTAAAATTTACAATGGTAAAACACAGCCATCCAAGAGGGCAAAAGACAGGGAGAATTTCAAAGGGATTTACCGGTAACTTTGACAAGTCTTTCTAAATCTTGTCTTTAAAACCTCTGGTCAGGTCTTTGTCAATCAGTTTCAAAAAAACATGTTTCTTGCGGGCTTCAAAGCAATCACATGCTTCCTAGAGAATTACAAGTTAAAAATTAATCTTTATTATCTCAATAGTGTCCACCTCATTGGTTGGCCCTCATCTGAATTCCTTCTAATGTGTTTTATGTGCTTTTGGCATGAATGGTGCTTATTAAATGTTTTGTGGTAAATGGGAAATACCCAGCATGATACTACTCTACTACTATGATACGTCCATGAATTCATTGAAAACCATCACACTTATTTACTGACCTCTGCATTTACTCCAAGAATCTTAGATGAAGCAGCTCCAGCTCCAAGAATGAAAGCTCCAGGTAGCTCTATGTCTTTTGCAACTGTATTTAGATCATAAACCTGCAAAAAAGGAAAAATCCGTTTGATTTTGGTGTGGTGCTCTGATTTGGAATTGTAATTCTGTTCACTGTAACCTCTGGACCCATTTAATTCACAATGCCCTCATTAGTATTTTGGATAATTAGGTTGGTTTGTGAACACCACAACATTTGGTAGTAACAAATTGAGTATGTGCCCATCTGTTTAATGAAAGGTAGAGTCTGCCTGTGTGTTCCCCTGCCATTTTACCCAAAACAAAATTATTGTTCTCATGAAAATTATATTTGTGTAGAATAAAAAATTGACGTAACTATCATATGGAGACAGATGGGGTGAGGTGTCAGAAAGGAGGCATGATATCCTTGGAAAAGGACAGTAATGTGAATCCATTGTTGGCCTGAAAATACAAATACAGCCAGTTTTCACAAAGAAGTGTAGCTGTGACTTGAAATCCGAGGCGTGCAGCAAGCCATATGCAAACACACAGACAAGCCCCTTGTTTAGCAGCTCCTTCCATGGCTCCTGTCACAGACCATACGTCTCTAAAACCCGTATTTGAGGGCAGGAGAAGATGAACCATCACCCACGATACGCTATTTTTGCTACGATGTGTAAGATTAGCTGATGTAGTCTATGTTCAACATAAGTCAGAATCAATCCCATAAATCACTAAGAAGTAAGTCTTTTTTACCAGTGGAATCTTACAGTATCTGTTAGTCTTTAGTTTTGTGTATATTTCAACAGATTAGCTGATGTAGTCTATGTTCAACATATGTCAGAATCAATCTCATAAACCACTAAAAAGTAAGTCTTTTTTACCAGTGGAATCTTACAGTATCTGTTAGTCTTTAGTTTTGTGTATATTTCAACAAGATACTGCTTTTCTTTAGATAAATGTATTAAGCCCCACAGCTACAGGAAAACCTCACCTTTTCTTTCTGTACAACAGGTATGAGGTAAGGAACCCCTCCCACATCTGCTATTCTAGGCTTTCCGCAGATTCCTGGAAGAATACAGCCAGTTAGATTAGTAAAATGTTTTTTCCTAAAAATCTTAAATGAGCATACAGTCTAACCCACTACTGAACTGGTTCCTCAAACTTCTAAAACCCTTTAAGAACCCTATTTCCCTAGCATGCTTAGAGAAATTGTTGCACTATTAAGAGGTCCAAGGACAGTAAACCCCAAAACGATTCAAAGTAGAATTTAATGCTGGGCAACCTGTGAAAAATTAACTTTCTCTAAGCACAAAGAAATATTACAGTGGGCAACAACTGCCATTTGCCAGTTCTCCAGTAAGTCACCCTCACTACACAGTGGATATCCCCACTGGGACTCCACTTGCAAAACTTCAGCAAAGCTGGATGCCCAAGTCTCAGGACAATTCATCCCACTTATTTGAACATGTATTTTAAGAAGGGATGAATCACTTTCTGGAGGTGATTCTTTCACTACATTGATGACAAAGAGAACTCAGATGAATAGCACAGATTATATCAAAGAAGATGAATCCCACTCAGAATAAGAGAAGTTTCACTTCACAAATGGCAGGAATTTAAAAATGAATGGAAGCACAACTCCTTAGGTTCAGATAGTGATTGGCATGGATCTAAAAAATTTCTCCATCTGGAAGACAACAACTTCATTTCAAAACCTTTTTATTACACTAAGTAAAGCTGATGAAATAAATGAGTGCTGCAATCATAGCCTAGGAAAAAAAATTATGATAAGTACTTGGTAATGACTTGTCCTTGTTCATACATCAACTAGGAAGCAAATCCAGAAATAAAATGTAGCTTTCCTCTCATGCGCATTCTTTACCTGAAAAACAATTTAAGCTCTCCCAACATCTTTAGAAGATCAAAACAAGCAGGATCAGGTAGAAAGAACCAGACCATTCTTAGTAGAAGACAGGAATGCCAGGTTACCTTTGGCAGGAAAGTTGAAGGGTTCCTTAGTGAGGTCAGGACAGTCTACAACAGAGACTTCAGCATCAGCAAAGTTTTCTTTAAGCCCTTTCTGCAAAACTATAATAAAGAATAATGGCGAAGTTAGTGAAAATGAAAAAATTACCAAGAGTTTGACAAGTTACTAACAACAATAGATGTATCTGTTTAGGCTTTATTTCAGTAAGATACAGTAGAAAACTTATGTTTACCCTAAATAACACCACTGATTTAAATGTTACTGTCTGTAGGCACTTGCTTCCTGAGTCAGAGCTTCAGGGAAGAGCAAAAGCTTGTTCAGATAATTGTTACCTACCACACTAATTCATTTTTAGAATTTTTAAAACCTTTAAATTGAAATGCAATAACTGTCTGCTCCTGGTGGCACTAGGAGCAGCACAACGTGAAGTAACACGGATAAACTCCAGCCACATTCAGCAGTGGTTTTGCTTCCCAAGAGCAGGCGATTGTGACCGTGGTCAAATATCATACAAGGGCAAAGGAGGAAGGAAGTTTTAGCTGAAGTGACAATCAGTTCTTTAAATGTCTTAATTATATATCTCAAACTGTCTCTGCTTTCTGGAAACTTCTGCCATCACAGGATATTGTCTGTTATGCTTACGTTCATGTGGAGATTTTCTGGCAAGTGCCACTGTCAGTACAGGACAGGTAATGAATGGTGCTGATGATAATGAACAGCCCCGAATCTAAGCTTTTGGGTTTGCTTCATATCAATGCTTTTAGGCAACATCACTCAAACAACATGGAGGATTCTGGCTTAGACAAATGCACTGTTTGGAAACAACTTCCAAACCTTAAGCAATCCCTGAGCATGGGACTGCCTTCACATCTACTACTTCAAATCCCATGGTTAAAGGTCTGAGGGCTTTCATGCCTGGGGGTCTGCTTTAGCAGATGCCTCAAAGCAAGTAACAGAAAATCCAGCCTGTGATCTCAAATCAGACAGTTCCTTATTTACTCAGAAAACTTCCCTGTGCCTTTGCTTCCTCCAATCAGGATTTCAGCCGTAGCTTACTACTTGGGAGCAGAGTTACCTCGCTGTTGACCACCAGGGTCAGTAGAAGGCACTCAGCAGGTTTCTAGATACATCTCAGTACCTTTTGGTAAGTGGAAAAGGGCAGTAAAAGGGCACTTTTGAAATTATATTCAAGAGCTGAGCAGCAACAAAATTCACAGCTTACAGAAGGTCCTCAGGATGGGGCTGGGGGGAGAGAGGAAAATTCTGCTTCACAATCCATCTTTTCTGCTACTGTTTTAAGCTGTTCTGCTGCAAGTACACGCTGTTCTCTGCTGAGCCCACAGGTCTATGGCAGCCCTGGCCCATTGCCCTGCCTGATGGCTACTGGGCAAGAACAGCCCTGAGAACCACACAGGGTGCTGCTGGGACCATGCTTCTGAAAGCATGGAAATGTTAAACTGACACGGATTTGGGAGAGTGGCAGACTGAACTTCAGAATGTCTCTGAAAGAAAAAAAACCCTTTAGTACATCTGCTGCAGGAGACAGACTGCCAGAAGGAATAATGCCTTTATATGAGGGCAAGGAAAGAAGCTCATGAGCAGGGGGGTTGGAGCAGATCATCTCTAAAGGTCTTTTCCAGCCTCAACTGTTCCATTACTCCCAGCACATTTTGTGAGAGCTTTGGAAAGAAAAAATAAATAAAATGTTTCCTGCAGCCTGGTTCTAAGGCAATCACCAAAAAAGGAGCTAACTAAGCTCAAGCTGCCTTGCTACACTGCATCTTATCAGCTGTGTTTTTAGTAATCTTGAAAAAGAAAGAAATATTGGAGGGTAGAGGAGGACAGATGATCCCATATGCATAAGTAAGTTTGGTCTGTAGTTGTCAAACTTTCACAACCCCTGCACAAATCTGTAAATGCAGCAGGCAGTTTTATCAGGTTTGAGAGCCTGTTGGTATGCTTAAATGTCACTTGGTGTTTGGGAGAAGAGTCATTGTTCATTCTAAAGAAATAATAACACATAGAACTGTTGGTATGCTTAAATGTCACTTGGTGTTTGGGAGAAGAGTCATTGTTCATTCTAAAGAAATAATAACATATAGAAAAATAGTGGTTTTCTTTACATCTCAGTATGCTAAGAGCAGGAACATTCACAGAATCACAGAATCATCATGGTTGGAAAGGACCTCTGAGATCACCGATTCTGCATGTACTAGCTGTAGAAGAGTTTTGGTAAGAGCTTTAAGATAAGTTTAAAAAGTACATTGTAAGTTTGCAGAAAGTTACAGGCTGCATGACTTACCCCCAGCAAGCTCCTCCAGACTTGGGACATGAAAAGCAAACCTTTCGACTTTGGCCATTTCCTCACTGGTGCTGATTTCTTCAGGGAAGAAATTACAATGCACCACGCTGTAGGGGAGACTGATCTGTCAACAAGGATAACAGTTTAACCATTAAAACAGGCTTTTTTGTTACTTATTAATGTTACTTATTTTTCAATTTCACTCAGGAAAACACAGACAGCAGTAGAACTGTAGTTCCACCATCAGAGGAAAGACTAACAGCTTTGATATTAATTTTCCTATGCACTTTGGAAGATGTGTCTGTCAGCTCAGCTGGCTCAGAGCATTACATGTTGCTGGTCCCCAAGCTTACAACTGGCTGTAGGCGAAACACATCCCACGCTGAATCCAGTTCAAGGGACAGCTCAGGAGATTTATCTCTCCTTCGTAATCCTGGAGTCACAACTTAGTTTTGAAAGGAAACTGGACTTTTCTGAGCACATGAGCTGCCTCCTCAGGTCTTCCCTACCTTAATGTTTACTTTTCCAGCATTGGCTACGGTGGACTTTCAACTTCAGCAGCGACATGGTCTCTCAAATGATTCTGGGCATGTGTTTCCTGTAGTTCCACCATCAGAGGAAAGACTAACGGCTTTGATATTAATTTTCCTCTGCACTTTGGAAGGAGATGTGTCTGTCAGCTCAGCTGGCTCAGAGCATTACATGTTGCTGGTCCCCAAGCTTACAACTGGCTGTAGGCGAAACACATCCCACGCTGAATCCAGTTCAAGGGACAGCTCAGGAGATTTATCTCTCCTTCGTAATCCTGGAGTCACAACTTAGTTTTGAAAGGAAACTGGACTTTTCTGAGCACATGAGCTGCCTCCTCAGGTCTTCCCTACCTTAATGTTTACTTTTCCAGCATTGGCTACGGTGGACTTTCAACTTCAGCAGCGACATGGTCTCTCAAATGATTCTGGGCATGTGTTTCCCCTGCCGGAGGGGAACAGTCTAGCAGCACAACAGCTAACAACAGCAGCGAGTCCTGCAGTATCAGGCTCTGTACAGGTACAGAACCCACAGCAAAAAGTTTTGTTTGAGCATCAGTTTAAGAACCCATTTGCAAATGAACTATACTTCAGTCAGCCTTGCCACAGCAAAGTCAGCTACTAGCTCAGGGCAGAAACAGCTGATTATACACTACCTGTAAATCAGCCACAGCAATCATTAACTCCTTAGGCACGAGCCTGCTGCACACAGCAGAAAAAGAAAATGGGGCTCAATTATCCAAATCTCAGGCCTTGGAGGAAAAAGGCAAAAGCCTAATTACATTCTCAGACATGACAGAGCTCCTGTTAGGAAGGACTATGATGTTGGCTAGCTGTTAAGGTATACTTTTAGCTTCTATTTTAAAAATACCCTAGCTTTTATGATTGTTGAAAATCATATACCACAGGCCTCTCAACTCTGTGTAAAAGGGGAAAAAAGCTAGTGGAAAAAAAAAAGAAAAAAAAGAGTTGGGAGATCATGCTATTTTAAAAATACCCTAGCTTTTATGATTGTTGAAAATCATATACCACAGGCCTCTCAAGTCTGCGTAAAGGGAAAAAAAAGCTAGTGGAAAAAAAAGAAATAAAAAGAGTTGGGAGATCCTAGCAGTTACCTAACCAAAGTCTTTGAGCTCAAAGTTCAGCCACCCCAAATTACTGCTGTAGCAAGCAGTTGAGAAAGGGAGAAAGACAGCTACCTGTGTACAGTAATTCTCATCTTAGCTGGTCTTACCCAACTCCCTCCCCCCTCTGGCTGTGGAGGAGAGAATAACAGGCTGGATTTGGTGCCTCTGGCAGAAGGCTGCTGTCAGATGGAAAGAATCAGGCTCCAAGACTGTAAGTGTGCACCAAACACAAAAAGGGAGCAATTCAGTCAGAGAAAAAAAAGTGAGAAGATGGCTTTGGCAGCATTGTTTTAGATGGTACTCATCCCCTCAAGAACCCTTTGCCATGTCCAGTAGGAAGCTGTGCCAGCAACTCAAGACACCAGTTGAAAACAGACTTGAGAAGACAGGCGAGGGCTGCTGTTGAGCAAAAGGCAGCGGCAAGAGACTTGGACACAGTTCAAGTAAGCAGGCTCAGATGTAGCATCTAGACCACTGCTTGCTGTTTAAAGGACAATAGTCAGCTCCCCACAACCAAGAGGGGGAAAGACTGCGAAAAGCTCGATGTACCATAACAAACCTGACTGCTAAACAGTAGCACTTACCGGGAAGGCCACAAAAGAGAAGTAGATCTGTCAGTCACCACTGCAAGGAGAGCATCCACAGGGGAGTTTGTCTGGTGTGGGAGAGCCTGAAAGGAGACAACACACAATTAGGATCCATCGTGGTGGGGTGCAGTGACACTGAATTACTACAGAAGACTTTCAAAGCAAGAACACAAGTTCTAAAAGAACAATAAGATTATTAGATCTGGGATGGTGCAACAAGAATGGCGAGAACAAGCATCTAGGAACACTTGAGAAACCTATCGTTTTGAAGCAGGAAGCACAGACCAGAGAGAGTAGTCAAAGGGCAGGAGAATGCAATGAAACAGGAACCACGATATTAATGGGGTGGGGAGAGTTGCCTAGTATCAAAAATCTGAATGAAAACTAGAGTAGAGAGTAGAAGCCAGAAAGGGGAGGTTATGGGCAGGCGAGAGATGAGTCAGGGTGGGGGGAAAAATGAATACATGGGAAAACCTGAAGATGCAGTCGGGGAGAGGAGAGAAATTTAGCGATGACGCCAAGAAGAGCAAAGACAAAACTCCAGATGCCTCCTCAGAGCCTGTGTTCCTCAGCCGGGGCCGGGCAAGGAGCTCCAGGCGAGAGATGAGTCAGGGTGGGGGGAAAAATGAATACATGGGAAAAAGATGCAGTCGGGGAGAGGAGAGAAATTTAGCGATGACGCCAGGAAGAGCAAAGACAAAACTCCAGATGCCTCCTCAGAGCCTGTGTTCCTCAGCCGGGGCCGAGCAAGGAGCTCCCGCCCGCGGCAGGGGCAGGCGGCGGGACCGCAGGGGCGGCGGGACGCGGGGAGCGGCGGGACCTGGAGCCGGGCGGGACCGGGCTTCCCAGGGAGAGCAGCCGGGCAGCGCGGGAGAGCAGAGCGCGGGAGCAAAGAAACACCAAAGCCGACGCTGCGAGGGGAAAGAGGAGGTTATTCAGGCCGGAGCCGGGGGGGAGCAGAGGCAGGACAGCGGCTGCGAGAGCCCGACGCGTCAAGGAGCAGCCCCTCACAGCGAGCGGGAACTGCGCCCTGAGGGGGAGCCGCGACCCCGCGGGAGAGACGGGGAGAGGCCGAAGCGGGGCGGAGAGGGGGGACACACAGCCAGCCGGCAGCTGCCCCGCGATCCCCGGCCCCGCACCCGCTCGCCGTTAGCGCCTTGACCGGACGTACCTGCCCCGCCGTCCGGGCTGCGCGGCGGCACCGCCTCCCCTCCGGGGACGGACGGACCGCCCGCCCCGCCACCCCCAGCATGGCGGCGGGAGGAGGCCCGTCCTTCCTGCCCTCCCTCCCGTCACCCCCCGCACCTCTCGCGATCGCCCGGCGCTATTTAAGCTCCAGGGCGGCCATTTCGCGCCCTTTGGGGCGGCGGTGCGCGAGGCAGCGGGGAGGTAGGTGAGGGCGAGCTCCGCATCCGCCTCCATCCGCGGCGCCTGAGGCAGCGGGAGCCAAGGAGCCGGGTGAGGGCGGCCGTATCGAGCCGTGGCCGCTCGCCCAGCGCTCCACCGGGGAGCCCGCCAGCGGGGGAGGGCCAGGGGCGCGGGGTGGCCTCCGTTCCCCCCGGGAGCGGGCGGAGCGGCGGCCGCCGGTGAGGCTGTTCTCGGGAGCGGTGCCGGTGGGTGCCCAAAATGTCCGCCCTGGCGCCCGTTGGGGTGGGGGGGGTGGGGGGGGCGAGCGGTGCGTCCTTTCGGCCTGAGGTAAATGTCGGTGAATTAATCGATGGCTCCTTTTGGGAGGAGAGAATATGACGTGAAATAATCAGCCGGTTACATGTCGGTTGTTTTTCTGCCTCAGGAGGTGCGTCCGGTGTGCTGGCCGCGAGGAAGGGAGCTGCGGGAGAGGCGGTGAATGATGCTGAGCTGCCAGCTGTACAGGCACAGCCCCCGTAGTTAATAGTGCTGTTGCCGTGTGTGCTCCTGCTTTTATTTTAGGTTGTTCCGTCTCCGGACGCTGTGTTTGTGAAGTCCTGGGTGGACTGACAGTAGTGGTTCGTTTGTCCAGGGCACAACACTGCAGGTTTCTGTCAAAAATCCCTTTTCCTCACAGCGAACGGCAGAATTGGGCCTCTGCCCTGCTCTTTTAAGTGTGTTAGGATGAGTTTAAGGTCTAGGGTACTTTTATGAAATATTTTCATTGTGAAAAGTGCAGCAGGGGAAGTTCTGCCTTCAACAGTTAAATGATGCAAAAAGCTATCTAAACATAAACTGTTTAAAATTCAATCAGTGGTGTATGGCTGCAGCAGACTTACAATATTTTATCTGCTGTGTTCTGAGAATAAGTTTGAGGTCACTGTAGCTGTATGGCTAAGAGAGGAATTGGAAGTTAATATGAGCCATCATGGTGGTTTGTGTTCTGTAGCCATTGGTTCTGGCTTGCTGTTATTATTCTTTACTGCCGGTCGATATGTATCTGCAGTGCTTTCAGACTTATCAGTTTGCTGGGCAGCCTGCTTGCTGGATCCCTGCAGTAATCTGTACGCTGAAGTGTGGAACTGCTATCCAGACAACAGCACGTTATCTGAGGACAGCAGATGAGTTTGGCTATAGTGCATTCAGGTGCCAAACTGTGTGTTTGAAGTATTAATGGGTATGAGATTGTATGAGTTATGAGGTTATAAAGGCTTATCAAGCATTGGAATAGGCTGCCCAGGGAAGTGGTTGAGGCACCATCCCTGGAGGTATTCAAAAGACGGGTTGTCATAGTGCTTAGTGATACGGTTTAGTGATGGGGTTTTTTATAGAATCATAGAATGGTTTGGGTTGGAAAGGACCTTAAAGATCATCTAGTTCCAACCCCCCTGCCATTTTTATCAGAGTTAGGTTGACGGTTGGACTAGATGTTCTTACCTAGACAATTCTATGATTCTGCGATGATGGGCTTGTGAAACTATAAAAAGCACAGTAAAATTTATAAGATACAGATCTACAGGGCTAGTAAACAACTAACACACAGGTAAAATAACTTGAGGCTGTCACATAGGAATGGCACTGTGGTGTGTTTCAGTCCCTTTGTATAGACTTGAGGAGCTGAAGGGGTGGATTGGGTTGTTTTGCAGATTAAACTGAAAATGAACCTTTTCATTGTGGGGCTAGTCCCCAGGTGGATTGATAACCAGTGAACAAAGGGCTGATAGATGGTTAGAGCTGGAGGCTTTAGGTATCACTAGCCAGCAAACGAACAGAGGGAAGATGGCATTGCTTCTGATGATGCTGCTGTCTTAGATCAGTTTTAAAAAGCTGTAAACCACAGTAAAGTATTTGTGTATGACTTAAAACTACATTATCCTTACAAGTATAAGGCACTGTTGGCTACATGCATCTGTGCTTATATGAGGGAAAACTTATTGCTAGGAAGGGGAGGGTTAAAACATGCAGAACACACCTGTAGTTCTGATGTAAGTTTCTATACTAAGTTTCTGATGGAACTCTGAAGTTAGCCTTGCTTTTAGTAGGAGTTGGACCAAAAGAGCTGTAAAAATCTCTTCTGACCTAAATTATGCTATGATTATCTTGAGATAAGTGGTTGCATCTTAACTGTTACTATGAAGGTTAATACATTTGCTCGTGGTTCATAGGGAAATCTTTGCGTATTATTTTAAGTTCACCCTATTAGGTGGAGTGGTGGAAGGCTTGTTACCTAATTAACATAGAATTTTCTTTAATTTCTGGTGGACCCGCTCTGAGAGGCGGTTGGATTAGATGATCTCCAGAGGTCCCTTCCAACCCCATATCATTCTGTGATTTTTAGGGCGAACTGAAACATGACTGATACAGATGAGTCACAGTCTTCTGACTCTGATGACTCTGATGCCCGAGAGCTGATGTGCAGTCAGCAGAAAGAACCATATAATGAGGTACATGCACATGAAAAAAATACACGAGTGGAGTGTTCACTTTCAAGGCAGAAGAATGGTGCTCCTGAGGAGTCTTCAGATGAGCTTAACAGTACGTACAAATCTTCAGATGGGATTTTACTGGACAGCAGTGATTCAGAAAAGTGAGTTTTTATCTCTAGTTAAAGTTTTTCATGCAAAGAACCTGTGTCGTTTATCATAAAAGTATACATTCTTTTGAAAGTAATTATTTTTTTCTTCTTCAGTGATGTCTCTGCTGCTAGTGGCAGTGAGTACCATCCTAGGTGCTCCATTGCACCTTCAAAGGAAAAGAGATCTGAATCTTCAGAGCAACAAGCTGAATCTGTTGCAGGAGCATGTGACAACCAAAGCTCTTCAGATTCTTCTCTGTCCCCTCCAAGTCCAGTGAAATCATCTGAAACTTCCACCAAGAAATCAAAATTCAACTTGAAAGCCATTTTTGCTTATCACTTCAGGGGAAAGAAGTTTAAGGCTGCTGCACACCGAAAATATAAGTGTGGCTCAGGCAAGAAGAAGAGGAGAAAGTATGTGAGCACACAGATGCCTACGGGGAGGCCACCCCTGACAGCCTCACCTCAAGAGCGAAAGAGAAGGCTTCTACACAGAGGCTTTCAATTCCCCTTCGTTGAAAAATATTATGGGAAGAAACATATTCCCTTAAAGATGGTTCTTGGCTATGAGGTGAGCCCTCTGTTTGGTGGGATAAATGTAGTATTGGGGTTTTTTAGTCTAAAAATGAAGGGAATTTAAATTGGCTTCTACCTGATGCGCTACAATAAACAATGAAACACTTTTAACTTCTGTTAAACAGGACATTTCATGTTGTCTGTCTAATAATTTTAAGACAAACAGGTGAAATATGGGTGTCAATATAACATCGTAATGTAGTTCGTAATATAAATGCTTTATAGTGGTATCTTTAAGATCTCACCTCATGCATTTTTCTTTAGCAAGCAGCTGCAAAGGGGTATTTCCAGTACATTGAAATGCTTAAATACGAAGAACATCTTAGAAAAGCTTTGAAAGCCCTTCAGGCCAGTGAAGACTTAGAAAGAGAATGTCTGGTGGTACGGAAACACAAATACTTAGATGATGAAGGCCCCATTTCCCCTATTCAGGAGACGAAGTAAGTTCATTCTTATATTTTCAGGTGGTATAAAACTTGCTGTTTTGTTCTTAACTAAAATATAAGTTTGTGTCTATTACGGATAGATGCATCAAACACACAGACACAACTCTTGGTCACCCCTGGCCTGTGTGCTGGCGTGGGGAGGGCATCAGTGCTGCTCTAGTCACAAACCTAAAACACGGCACCATACAGGCTGCTGTGGGGAAGGCTGACTCCATCCCAGTCAGACCAGTACAATCTTCTGCTCTTACAGTGGAGTTCAGGAGGTAGTATAGTTCCTTGTAGGAGCATGCAAGTTTGTGACAGAGTTGTAGATATATCAAGCTGAGTTCCTATGCTGTCCTTTTAGCCTATATCAGCATTGTGTGATCTAAATGTGAATATCTGCTGATGTAAGCATTGTTTATTTTGGGAAGAAAGTACTTAGCCGCTGTAAATGTGAGTTGGAGCTTTTTGCAGAATGAGGTATTTTTAATGTGAAGACTGATCATTGTTTCAAATGGTGATGTGTACAGTCTCATTAAAATGACACAGTAGAAATGTTTTTAAAAAAGGTATTTCCTTAATTTAGTCCCTCTATAGTTTTCCCAAATAAAGATGTGGAGTGTTTTATGCCAAAGGCTAAAAGATATGTTTTTAATTTCCTTTTTACTTTCTTAAGCATTGAAGTATCAGTTTAGATCTTTATGGTCAGTTAACTTAAATGTAGTAAAGGGATCAGTAAATCAATGAGGATAATTAATGTTATAAATATACTCAGCACCTAAAACTAACAAGCCTAACAGACAGTGTAAAGGTACGAAGCTCTTTGAGCTACTGTTGGCTTTAATAATGACTTACACTGCTAATTTATCTGAGTTGAAGTATTAGGTTGAGCCTGTAAAATCAGTAACAATAAATAATTTCCTTTCTTAAAAAAGCAGAACAAGGAAAGTTCTGTAGAATAAATACAAGCCAGCTCATCCAGGACTCGATTCTTGATATTTTATGAGTACTAGAAGACCAGTGAGGTTTTGGAACCAGTCCTCTGGTGCCACTTGTTAAAAACCATAGTACTAAAATGGCTTCATCTCTTTCTGGGGAGTTCTTTCTATCTTGAGAGAAAAACCTGTGGGCAGTAGTGGGATTTCATACTAGTTTCATGGCAGTCTGGAGATAATCTCAGCTGTTGTGTCTCAGCTGAGGTCTCTTTCCTCACTGTATTCTGCTTGTTTTCTGACTTGCTGACTTTCTAGCATGTTTGCCAGTGTAATCCTAAGTATCTCAGTACCACTAACAATGGCTACTACTAAGTCTGTTCTGCTGACCACTGCTTCCATCCTGCCAGTGTGACTAGTTGGGATGGAATTCTGCTGTCAGAAACTAACATTTGAGAACAATGTCATGTACAAGTAGTTATATCTTATAGTTATATCTTACACCTACAAGCTGTAGTGCTTCCATATGCATTAAGAGAAAACAGGGCTTGTAGTAGAAAAGTAGTTTACACATTGTAGCCTACTGTAAAAGTGCAGAGCTTGATCTGAATTTCTGTATTTCAGTGATGACGATGACAGCTTGAATTCTGATAATCCAGGAGACTTTGATGCCAGAGTCGTGGTGAGTAAATATTCCTTAACTTCAGAAACTCTCTAACCTTCTTTCTCTTCTGAGTTTAAAGAATTAGTAGATGTTTTCAGTACTTAATTCTTGAGCTTAGTTCCAGAGTTACCTGTATGATACTTATGAATCTTGATATGGAATGCAGAGGGAAGTTGTTTTAAGAGTCCACACTCTCCTCTTCGGAAGTAATGCTGGAATGGGTTGGAATTCTAGAGTTCTCTGAAGGGTTCTTAAAATCTTCAAAGTTACTGTCAAAATTTTACCTCTTAAGTGGCTCAGAACTAGACTTGTGAATTTTTCTGTCTCCCATTTGCATAGGAGAACAGCTCTTTCATTATAAGCAGCAAAATTCCCAGTAAGAAAAAATCCAAGCCGGAAAGGAAACATGCGAAATCAGTTGAAGTGATCGAAATAGAGGAAGATGACTCTGCTTCTGAGAACTCCGTGATTCTGCAAAGTTCCCCTCAGTGAACGGAAAACTAAGAAATGAGATGGCAGTGATCTCTCCTCACATTCCTTTCTCATGGCCGACTTGACTTAAACCACTGATCTGGAGGGAATGTTGAGCTGTCAACCAAGCAACCTAGGCAGATTTGGTTTAAGGTGAGTATATTGGGCTTGTGTCCAAGACGGTTACAAAACAAGTGTGATCTGCCTTTTTGCTAAGCTTTTGAGTGTCTTCTGTGCTGTCCTGTACCAGCTGTGTAATATCCTTGATTCAGTGGCTCATAATCTTCCTGAAATGCAACTTCTGCGACTTGACTTCTGTTAACCAATGGATCACAGAATTTATGTAATTGAAAATAGGAAAACAAGTTCCAAATATTGTAACAGAAGTGGCACAGTATAGAAAAGTGCATGTGCATCATACATATACATGCTCGTGTTACAAAGAGCAATTTGGACCCCTTTTCTCTTTCATAGCTGACTTTTTGTGGGTGGTGCTTGAGGGGTTTTCTGTATCTTAAGGAAATGTAGATTATACTCTGAAATACTTTAACAGCTGAGTAAGGCTTAAAGACAGAATTGAAGCTTAACACAGATCTTTGTGTCAACAGTAAAATGTAAAATTGTTAGCTTGGACAAAAGTCCGTTAATGCATTCTAATGATGATAAAACCAATCTGTTTGATTGAGGTTGTCTATTCCATGTGGAATAACTTTTCTGAAAACTAATTTTCTGCTCCTGAATGTAATACAATTGTTTGAAGTTCTAAGTTATTTTAATAACTGCAGCAGCACAGTGAATCTTAAAAGATTCTTTTCCCCCTCTTGCTGTCCTGTCCAGAATGGGGCCTGATATCAATGTGACTAAGCAGACCATGAAAGCTCTTTCTAAATGAAAGTACTTAAAAAGCATTGCCCCAGTTGCAAATAGTTTTCTCAAAGGTGTTTTGAACAGCTGGGAATGTGACTAGTGAATGTGTGGAAATGGTCTGAAGGTGGCTAACTCCTAGACAGCAAGGCTGTTTTGGTAGCAGTGGAAATAAAGTGCTTGAGAAGTTGACTTGTGAATCAACAAGATGATTGTTCAACTCAAATACTCAACTCTGTCGAGCTGAGTAAGGCTTAAAGACAGAATTGAAGCTTAACGCAGATCTTTGTGTCAACAGTAAAATGTAAAATTGTTAGCTTGGACAAAAGTCCGTTAATGCATTCTAATGATGATAAAACCAATCTGTTTGATTGAGGTTGTCTATTCCATGTGGAATAACTTTTCTGAAAACTAATTTTCTGCTCCTGAATGTAATACAATTGTTTGAAGTTCTAAGTTATTTTAATAACTGCAGCAGCACAGTGAATCTTAAAAGATTCTTTTCCCCCTCTTGCTGTCCTGTCCAGAATGGGGCCTGATATCAATGTGACTAAGCAGACCATGAAAGCTCTTTCTAAATGAAAGTACTTAAAAAGCATTGCCCCAGTTGCAAATAGTTTTCTCAAAGGTGTTTTGGACAGCTGGGAATGTGACTAGTGAATGCGTGGAAATGGTCTGAACGTGACTAACTCCTAGACAACAAGGCTTTCTTGGTAGCAGTGGAAATAAAGTGCTTGAGAAGTTGACTTGTGAATCAACAAGATGATTGTTCTACTCAAATACTCAAGTCTTTCAGCAACAAACTAACAGCTGTTCAGCAGCTAAAGGTAGTTTGTGCTGAACAGGGATGTTGTCAGAAAAAGTATCTACTGGCTTAATTTCCTTCAAAATGTAACTGATGGTCTGAGGAGATTTACAGTAGGTGCTCACACCGAGAGCAGATCAAATTGCATTCCTCATATGCTGAAATTAAGGTCCCAGATCTTCATAAAGGAAGTTTGGGGGTTCCCAGTTGCAACTTGGTAGCTCTAGGGAGTAAGGCTGCAAGAATTACTTTTTACTAGTTAAAGATCCCATTTACTATTGGTCCAAAATTAATGGCAAAATGTAACTCTTTTAGGCATCTACCTGAGAAATACTCTGTATGGCTTGAGAGGCTCATCCTGGACCTGGGAGTGGGGTTCTTGCCTGGTAAGGCCTAGCGAGGTGGTGCGTGGGGTCTCGCTCATTCTGCAGTTCATGTGATGAATTTTTCTGTTCAACTGCTGAGTGACTCAGAAATGAACTAAATTTCAATTCTGATTAGAACTGGATAAATATACATGAAAATCAAGCTTATTACAACTGTTAAATCGATTGCTGAAACCTGGCTTTTTGGCTGTAGCAGTCTTCACTTATTTCACAGTATCTGATAGTTCTTATCACTTTGCTTTTTTCCTTCTAGTTCATGTTGCTTTTGGAAGATGAAATACTGCTCAAATTTCTTGGATGTGCAAGGTAAGCTCTTACTTGGCTTGCAGTTCCTGTTTTCTTCAGATAGCCTTTTCACTTTACTTGGTTAAATGTTTTTTAAAAACAGTAATTGGTAGTTCAAGTGAATACATGGCTGTGTTCCAGAGCAGTGCAGCTTCTGTGTGAAGCTTCTGAGGTCTCCAAAATTGAGTTCAGGGTAACGTCTCTTTAGTCAGTCTGACCAAAATTAGAGCCTGTTGCCTTTGCTTGAATGAAAACTATAACTTCTTGAATACCTGTATATTAAATGCAATTTTATTAGAAGTTATGTATAGAAATATTTTGATTTTACCCGATGTTGAATGCTGCAGGGCAGCTCCATCTGTTTTGGTTCAGACAATACCTGGGATCTTCTCTGCTTATGATGCAGGAGAAGTTCTGTAGGTGTAATCTCCTGGTGGTGCCTCACCCACTCTTTCTGTCCTGGGCTGTTGGTACAGCTGCACCCTCTGATTGCTTCCCTCTGGTATAATTTCATTTCAATGCCTGTCCTGTGCAAGAACAGGAGGGAGAGCAGAAAAGAGCTGTTAGTCTTGAAAGTACATATTGCTGAAGCTGTGGAACTTGTCACCAAGTTTGTGTGGCTTCAGGAGAGTCTAGGAAATGGCATGGAAGACAGTGCCATGTAAGATTACTGGGCTGGAAAACATCTTTAACATAGAACCGTAGAATGGTTAGAGTTGGAAGGGACCTTAAAGATCATCAAGTTCCAACCCCCTGCTGTGGGCAGGGACACCTCCCACTAGAGCAGGTTGCTCAAACATGGGAAGCCCTGAGCTGAAGCTGGGCAAGTAATGAAACCTTGCAAGAATGTACTTCAGTGAGAGGCTAGGAACAGGGCATGGGGTTTGGCCAGTGAGGGTACTGGGCTAGCTAACATCCGATTTGACACAGCAGAAATTGTTCTTATGACAGTGTATCTGATACCGAACTTCTTGCCACAGTTACCTTAGTCCAAACTATACCTGTCTCTAAAAACAGAACATAGTAGCAGGAGGTGACAGTTATTAATGGTAAGTATATAGTAAACTGAGAAACAGTGTTAAATCAAGTTTCAAGAATAGTGGGGAAAATGAAAGCGTCTCGCTCATTCTGCAGTTCATGTGATGAATTTTTCTGTTCAACTGCTGAGTGACTCAGAAATGAACTAAATTTCAATTCTGATTAGAACTGGATAAATATACATGAAAATCAAGCTTATTACAACTGTAAATTGATTGCTGAAACCTGGCTTTTGGCTGTAGGAGTCGTCACTTATTTCACAGTATCTGATAGTTCTTATCACTTTGCTTTTTCCCTTCTAGTTCATGTTGCTTTTGGAAGATGACATACTGCTCAAATTTCTTGGATGTGGAAGGTAAGCTCTTACTTGGCTTGCAGTTCCTGTTTTCTTCAGATAGCTTTTTTGCTTTACTTGGTTAAATGTTTTTTAAAAACAGTAATTGGTAGTTCAAGTGAATACATGGCCATGTTCCAGAGCAGTGCAGCTTCTGTGTGAAGCTTCTGAGGTCTCCAAAATTGAGTTCAGGGTAACGTCTCTTTAGTCAGTCTGACCAAAATTAGAGCCTGTTGCCTTTGCTTGAATGAAAACTATAACTTCTTGAATACCTGTATATTAAATGCAATTTTATTAGAAGTTATGTATAGAAATATTTTGATTTTACCCGATGTTGAATGCTGCAGGGCAGCTCCATCTGTTTTGGTTCAGACAATACCTGGGATCTTCTCTGCTTATGATGCAGGAGAAGTTCTGTAGGTGTAATCTCCTGGTGGTGCCTCACCCACTCTTTCTGTCCTGGGCTGTTGGTACAGCTGCACCCTCTGATTGCTTCCCTCTGGTATAATTTCATTTCAATGCCTGTCCTGTGCAAGAACAGGAGGGAGAGCAGAAAAGAGCTGTTAGTCTTGAAAGTACATATTGCTGAAGCTGTGGAACTTGTCACCAAGTTTGTGTGGCTTCAGGAGAGTCTAGGAAATGGCATGGAAGACAGTGCCATGTAAGATTACTGGGCTGGAAAACATCTTTAACATAGAACCGTAGAATGGTTAGAGTTGGAAGGGACCTTAAAGATCATCAAGTTCCAACCCCCTGCTGTGGGCAGGGACACCTCCCACTAGAGCAGGTTGCTCAAACATGGGAAGCCCTGAGCTGAAGCTGGGCAAGTAATGAAACCTTGCAAGAATGTACTTCAGTGAGAGGCTAGGAACAGGGCATGGGGTTTGGCCAGTGAGGGTACTGGGCTAGCTAACATCCGATTTGACACAGCAGAAATTGTTCTTATGACAGTGTATCTGATACCGAACTTCTTGCCACAGTTACCTTAGTCCAAACTATACCTGTCTCTAAAAACAGAACATAGTAGCAGGAGGTGACAGTTATTAATGGTAAGTATATAGTAAACTGAGAAACAGTGTTAAATCAAGTTTCAAGAATAGTGGGGAAAATGAAAGCTGATGCATTCAGCCCACAGGGCAGCTCCATCTGTTTTGGTTCAGACAGTACTTGGGATCTTCTCTGCTTACGATGCAGGAGAAGTTCTGTAGGTGTAATTTCCTGGTGGTGTAGCCTCCTGTTTCAAGAACAGTGGGGAAAAGGAAAGCCGATACATTCAGTCCGTTCTAGCACGTGTTCAGTTTTTGTCTGTTGCTGTAGACAAAAACCTGGAACCTAGTGCTTAGAAAAAAACCCTTCTTTTGCAACCCACAGCTGATGAACATATTAGTTGTGTTACTTATATGAAGGGACAATGTTTTCATGTATTGACACAACAGTTCATTCAAATACTGGTGAATCTAGGGCGTGGGTTTCATGTTGCAGAAGTGGAGTGATACCAGTTCCTTTCCAGACTCTGCAGATGAACACACCAGGTCAGCAGCAGTCAGCAGCTCTTGCTTTTTTTTTTTTTTGCACAGCTTGAATTCTTGACAGCTATTTGCTGACCTTCTGATGTACAAACCTGTTACTTGGATGGACTTCAGTGTAATGTGTTAGTGGAAGAGGTGAGTGAGCTTTGTGTTTCTCCTGAACTTCAGCACAAGAGTGTTAAATTTTTTCAGACAAGTACTATTTCCTGTAGGAAGTAATCTGATTTAATTTGTGCACTGTATGGTATCTGCACCCAGCAGTATCTTCCTGATGGGGTGTTCAAAAAGCAGTGCTACAGTATTTCAGCAGCTGGCATCGTTGGTTTTCATGCAGATGTGCTGGTTAAACTTGGTATTTCTGTTGAAACAAGTAGATTAAAGATTTCTTATTGGAAAGCTTGGATGAGGTGTTCAAAAAGCAGTGCTACAGTATTTCAGCAGCTGGCATCGTTGGTTTTCATGCAGATGTGCTGGTTAAACTTGGTATTTCTGTTGAAACAAATAGATTTAAAAATTTCATATTGGAAAGCTTGTCAGATACAACATTGAAGAACTGTTGAACTGTTACAGGATAAAAGTACAATTAAATTTATGACCTTGTTCCAAAATATTTCTTCTTAAAGGGGCATTTTTGTGATGCCTGGAACACAGTGGAAAGCTTCTACTTAAGGGTGAGTATCAAGGAAGTAGTTGTGTTTTCCTAGATGGAGGTAGTTGGATGAGGATCATAAAAGCTCAGATCTTAGCTTTTTGGTTGCCTTTTTACAAAGAAACAATATTTTTGTTTTGAAACAATAATAGCCAGATGGCAGCTAGTGGCATGTTTCAAAGTTAACTGGCCAGGCTTTAAAACTGGAAGCTATTCTGCAGATGCTGTGAAGAAGTTAATTATGTTTTTCTAGATGGAGGTAGTTGGATGAGGATCATAAAAGCTCAGATCTTAGCTTTTGGTTGCCTTTGTAAAAAGAAACAATATTTTGTTTTGAAACAGAAATACCCAGATGGCAGCTAGTGGCATGTTTCAAAGTTAACTGGCCAGGCTTTAAAACTGGAAGCTGTTCTGCAGATGTTGTGAAGAAGTTAATTGCTATGCCTCGTTATTCAGCAAATAGACACAACTCACTGTGTGTCTGAATTGAAGAACGTGGCTAGAAGAGTAACAGGTTGTGCTTTCCTCACTGTACAGTTAATTGCAGTGGTGACAATGAGACCTGTAACAGGTTTGCTTAGTGGGACAATGATGCAAATGTAGTTAAAGATGCAACTACTGTAGAATCCCAAGGATAGGCTTGTTTTGGTGATTTTTGAATTCTGCATCCTGCCCACTAAAGGAAGCAGAAGTAGCAGGTAGAGGAAAAATACTTATTGTAGATGGCTTATTATGGCACTTTTGTAAGCTGTCTTAAAATAGTATGTTGTAAGCATTTTCTTTACATCACAGAACCAGCTGGCTGTTGGGTGACTCCCTCGGTTTTATCTTCTGTGCTGTAATACTCCAATTCTTTAAATTGCTGATTTAATTTTGTTGATGGTTGTGTGATATGATAAGAAATGCTTAGTTTTGGCATTAGCATTTAGACAGTGTAACTGGCCTGCACCTGCCTGCATCGCTGATGGTTGTGTGATATGATAAGAAATGCTTCGTTTTGGCATTAGCATTCAGACAGTGTAACTGGCCTGTGGCCTGCCTGCATCGTATTTAGTATAAAAGTATCTAAGTCTTAATAAATTACTTAAAATACTGAAGAAACTTGGAACTGTTACTCACATGCAACAATTTGCTTCTTTCTAGGAAGTCCACACCATGGTCCAGTCTGAACTAGCCTCTTGGTAAGTTAGTGTGACAGGTGGTTTTTTAACCCTTGCCTGTTGCAGGTTAGCTGCCTGTAGCTTGGTGAGCTGGTTATGTTGCTTTAGATAAGAGCTTACCTTCCCCTAAACTTCAGAATGTTGTGAGAAAATTGTTGTGATGATTGGCAAAATGTTCAACTGCTCTGAAAAGAGTGAGTGAGAATAGCCTTTCTGAACAAATTACTACATGAGTGTCCTTGTCATGTCACCTTATTCTGGGCATCTGAGTATTTAGCATGCAGTGGTTTGTATCACTGAGCAAAGATCATGAATAAGCATGCAGTGGTTTGTATCACTGAGCAAAGGTCATGACTTTCTTTTAAAAATAAACAGGAAATAAGAACTGTCAAATTAAATAGGATAATTCCAAATACAGGCCATCAGAAACACCTGGGGGGTTACAACCACTTGAGTGCTCTGCTGGTTTGTCTGGGTGTACGTGTCAGTTTGTAACACTGTCCTGCTTTTTCAGGTGATATGTAATTAGAGAAAACGTGAGAAGAAGTTGAGGATGCTGCTTCACAGAAAACTGAAGCCTCTTCTAGGTTAGTGCAATATCTGAGGTTCTGCATATTCCTTAATGATCAGAGGGCTCTGGTTTTCCATGGCTGGAAGTCTGTATCACATGAAGCTTACTGACTTGTGGAGTGTTTCAGGGACTTAATTCAACGCTATTTTGGTGTATTTTAGTGTAGTATTCACTCTGTTAAGTGAAGAATTTCTTTTAAGTTTGATTTGTCCAAAAAACACTCATACACATTTCTAAAAAAGGATGTGATCAGCTTAACTATTGAAACTGATCGTTTTACTTCTACACGTTATGCTTAGCAGGAAAGTTATAGGGAGGATTCTGTGTGAGTACAATTTTGTGGTTAATTCCCTTTGTTGTTTGCCCTTAGTTACCATTAACTTCTAACATTTAAACTGTTGCTAATATGAAGATGTTACTTTGTATTCCCCAAGTGTTAGTGTATCATTTACCTTCCTCCTCCACCCTGATGTCTTGAAACCAGTTAAAAAGACACTTAGTAGGAACTATGAGACCTTTCCAGCCTGCTTGATTTGTATGTACTTGTTCATTTATGCTATTGGGAGTGCTGAGGTCTATCCCGATGGGATCTCCTCTGTAGGTTCATGTCGTTGGAAACGCCTCACAGAATAAACTTGTGGTTTCGCTTTACCCATTGAGCTACCTGTTAGCTCTGTGGGATAAAACTGCAAGACAAACCTCGGCAGAAGCAGCATCCTAGGAACTGTAATAACACCTTATGTTCTCCTGTAGGCACTGACTTACACTTTTGGTACAAAGGAAAGTGATTCAAGTGGAAAAGCTTGGTAAGAGCCAAAAGATGGTGTGTTCTGGGACTTGGAGTATAACCATGTGGAATTGCATGGGCTGAACTTGCTGTTCAGCCAGATTTTTTTCTGTAGTTACCTGATTTCTAACCTTATTTCATGTGAGTTGAGTTTTTTGGAAAGAGTTCCCTTCTTGATCATGGAGTGATTATTAATTCTTGGTTTGGTGGCTGTAAGTAAGGAGAGACAGCACTGTCTGAACTTAACTCCATAAACGTGCTGCATTCTTGTTCTGTGTTAAGAGATGTTTGATAGTTTCATACTGAGCTGCAAATTGGGTTTATATCTTTAAGTTTGGGTTTTAAAGAGCTAATTTCTGAGCAGCTCAGCCAGTTTACTACTATACCATTAAAATTCCTGGTTTCTGTTCTATAGAATACAGGGTTTAAAGTAAAAAAAGCAAAATGCTCTGTGGAGGAAGTATAAATCCTTCATGGTAGGAATATATAACATCTCAGAAGAATTCTGAAACTGCCCTTCCTCTTAAGAAATTCATGGAGTCTCTCTCTCGTGAGTTGGAGGGCAGCTTTTGTGAAGTGAGGAGTCCATCAGTGTCGCTTGTCGCTAGACACTGGTGCCTACAAAAAGCTGGAGTGTTGTGGATGAAGGGCTGCTGCAGCTCTTGCACTGTGTGGTATCTGCACCCAGCAGCCTTCTCCTGGTGGGGTGTTCAAAGAACAGTGCCACAGTAGCTCAGCATTTGGCATCGTTGGTTTTCATTCTGCCGTGTCTGTGAAACCTGGTATTTGTGCTGGTACAGCCTCTGTCCTCACTGGGGATTTGGGTATTTGGGTGTACTCACTAAGTTCCTGTTTCAGGGTGAGAACTGGATATTGGGACTCAGCAAGTGCATTCAGTTTATTTTTCTTTTTTTTTTTTTTTTTTTTTTCGGGGGGTTTTAAAAAAACAAAAAAATTG
>NW_015091118.1:4829908-4877475 GCF_001431845.1 Calidris pugnax | reverse complement strand
TGATTTTGTTTTTTTTTTTTTTTTTTTTTTTTTTTTTTTTAGCAGGTGCTTTAAGATACAGAACAATGTGAATTTTGCTGCGTTCTTAAAAGGATGAGCTGTGGAAGATGGTAACAACTTGTTTGCCGGGTAAGCACTGAGTTACTCCTCAGTTCAGAAGGTTTTAAGGTTTTATGCAACTTTTCACAAGTTTGTGTGTAACCTGGTGTGACTCAGGAACATTGCAGCTTCAGTGAACTGTTGTAGGACAGTTGTGTGGTAGCAGAGGTTGCTGGGCAGGGATGACCCCGCATCTTGGCAGGATCTGAGGAGGTCGTTTTATCTGGGAGTCATTCTTGTGTGTGTACATACACTTGAAATGGGTGTCACCATTGCACAGGGATCTGTAGCACTGGTTTCTGCATGAGACCACTGCTGGGTGTGAGGAATCCCTCTGTGCACAGCTTTTAACAGATTTTTAGGCTTCTTGGTGTACACACAGGTTGGCTCATGCATTGGCATGATTGATTGGTCCTTAACGAGAGGGGCTGGGAAACTTGAATTGATTTAAGATGGTGGTAACGGTGGTGAGAGGAGAGGACCTGGTCATTACCAAGGCTGCTGGGATGTTGCAGTTTCTGGTGAGCTGTGGACATGACCGTAAAGCAAGTCCATCAGACTCTTGAATTTGCCACACGAGGTGGCACTAAGTCTGCTGGGAATAAAGCTTGAGTGCAGGTCACAGACATGGTGCTCCCTCCTGCTGTGAAGGTAGAAGAGCAAGTCCTCGCTGAGGGGCAGGTGTGTGGCTGCACCCTTGGGCATCTCCAACACAAGCTACAGAGTCAAAGTTCTAGCTGGAACCTCTATAACTTGGACTCCAGAAGCTGCTGCTGAGAGGAGGGTTGTCACACACTGAAGCAAAAAGGGGAGACAAAAGGCTGCTTCGTGCAATTTACATCCAACTTGAGTTTGTTGTAACTATTGACACTAAACCCACATCTCTTTAACCCATAGTGTCTGCTGCCGGGTCACTGCCCATCGGAGGGGTGAGACACCATCCGGTGCCACCAAGGCGAGTCTGAAGGTGAGAGCGTGCAGCAAAATTGCTTGTACTGAAAAGAAATTGAAGGTCACTTTCAAAGAGGGTTTGCGTGGCTGAAAAACCAGCAGCTCTTAACGCGGTGACCGCACAGTGAAATCCTCTGCAGGATGCCGTGGCCACCCGGTGTGTGCTATGGTCTATTTGTGAGGAGATAACACCTCTCCAGGCCTCTTGGAGTGAAAAAGGATGTTTATTTTGAGATGCTGATGTGGGGAAGGGGCTGCTCAGTTCCCTTCTGAAACCAGGTGACTTTTGCAGCATGTGCAGCTGGAGAACAACAGGTTGATACAGCTGTGGCTTGAGTGGGCTTGTAGCAGAATTGCTGCTTCCTTTTGCCTTGGCAATGACAGGGTCCTGGGGCTGGGTGGGAGCCTCAGGGTGGGTAATCCTGGAACAACTGGAGCTAGGTGAGGAGAAGTGTGGGGTGGGAATGCTGTGGGCACAGTGAGTAGTTACAGGAAACAGAACATGATGATACTTGGGGAGCTGATGTTGAAATCACGCTTTTGCCCCTTAACACTTTAGTAAGGGGTGTATGGACACATTTCCTGTGTCACTGCTTTTATACCAGCACCATGTCCTGAAATTAAATTCCTTCAGACCAGAGGAAGCCATGTTGTGCCAAATGTGAAGATGACAACAGCTCAAATGGCTTTTCTTTGGAGTGAAAGTGCTAATAGATCCTTTTTCTCTCTCAGGTCCTGGTGATGTTGCTGTGAGGCTTCTGCAAAGAACTGCACAGCTCTTCCAAACAGAGAAGGGATCTTATCCAGAGTGTTTAAATGTTCATTCTATGTTTCCTTGCTCCTTTGTAAATTGAAATAGCTCATGTTGTTTGGAACCCACTTCAGAAGCATGAGGTACCTTTGCCTGTTGTGAATTCCCTGGTTTGCCCCTCTGGGAGATGCAGCAGAGCTACCTCAGGTGAGGTCACTGGAAAAGGCCTTGTCAGCTCTTTTCCCTCACTTCTGTGTTACTCAACTGGACTGTACCAAAGTTCTGGAGAGGGGTTCATTCTGTTCAGAATGTCACATCATTTAAATAAAACTGATGTCTGAAAGCTGCAGCCTGGGATTATTTCCTGTTGCTACACCATACGCAGCCAAAGGAGGAGTAAATCCTGGCTGATGAGCACTTGGGGCTTGTGGTCTTGGTCTCTTCCCTTCTGACCATAAGACTGTTCATGCAGAAGAGCCAGGAGGGGGAAGATCAATTAATGAATTGTTTCAGCTACTGCAGTACATTACTGAAAAAAATGAGAAAAAAAAAGCCTAAATTATAGTTAGCTTGATGAGCAATCAAGTTTCTAAGGCCTTTCTCTGCTGCATTTTAAACAAGACCAGATTTGATAAAACTGCCCTGTTATTCCACCTGCTGGTAACACCATTCAACTTGAGCTTTGTCTTGATGTCATGACTCAGCTCTTCTCTCCAGGTTTCCTGAGCTCCAAGTCAGCTACAGGCAGAAGTGGTGACAGATCTGCCCTCAGGTGCTTCAACATGTACCTGGAGTTAAATCACAGAGTCCAAAGAACAGAGTGAAGTTTCAGCTTTACAGGAGAGATTCATCTCTTGCATCCTGAGGGTTTAAGTCTTGTTAAAAAGAACTTTATTTTAAAATGGTTTATACATGTATATCACAAAAATTAAGGCACATCAAGAAAGGCTTTTCAAACTATCAGTCTGCTCAGAGACAAGCCTGTTGGAAGCAAAAGTCAATCTGCTGGTGGAGCAGTCTCAGTAGTAAAATCTGCATAGTATTCATGTTTTATTAATGGTTCCACAATTAACTTGATGAAATCATCTGCAGTATCCAGGGGTCTCTGGGATTGTACCAGCACAGTAGTGTTCCTTCTTGCTCCAAGTCTTCAGCCAGTCACGATACTTTCCAATTCTTCTTGGCTCGTAGTTTTTCCAGCATTTTCTGCAAATCAAACAAACTGTGAGACCACGGTAACAGGATGGGGCCTGGCCCAGCCCCTGGGGGTTATGGAGTGTTTTCTTCTTTCCACTTGAGGCCCCACCAAGGGGGTGGGGAGAACAAACAACTGGAGTGTCCTCATTCAAGCCCCATCTCTAGGGCCACCACAGGCAAACCCAGAGAGGGCTCCTGTAGCCTTAAGCTCAGGTGTGCTCAGCTCAACACAGATTCTGCCAAAATTCCCCAGTCTGCTGCCAAGTAGAGTTTCCAGCAGCCTGAGTCCCACCAGCCTTTCTGCTCAACCTCCAAAAGTCACCAGGAAAATTCAGCCTGAGGCAGAGACCCTTTTTTTGAGAAAATTTCAGCTCAGTCCTAGTGTTGGCAAAGAGGGATGTACCAATAGCATCACTTAAAATGCAGACTGGTTTGATGGTCTCTCAGCTGCACTCACACCACATAATTATGTCCCAATTAGTCTGATGAGAAGCTCAATAAATCAGGAGAACTAACCAGGCAGGACAACCCTGTAGTGGACTTACCTTCTGAAACTCTTTAGCCTTTTCTCTGTTTTTAGCATAAGTTTCTTGCCTTGTTTTTTCTTCCTTTCTGCTTTTTACTTCTGCAAGTCGATTATAAAGTCTGTTGAAACAGTAGGGACAAAAAAAAAAGTGTCTTGTCAGGAAGAAAGTGGCAAAGCTGAAGGGTTTCTACAGTCTCAATTGCTAGAAATTAAGAAAGGAAATGTTGACTCAGCTCTCCATCACTTCAGATTCCTCTTTGGCTGCATCTCACACACACCCTGTGCTCAGGAGCTGCACGTTATGGTTACTGGTGTCCCAGTCCAACTGTGAACTCTGCTCAAGCTCAGTCTGGTTGCCCACACCCTCTGGCAGAGCCCCCGTGGCCGGGGGAGCCGAGGGGGCGGCCACCAGCCCTGCTTCTCCCTGCAGCTCCACCAGGAACATCCACACACACTTGGCTTCTCCCTCCCAGCTGCTCCCTGTTGAGCACCAACTGGGAATCACAGACCCACCAGCAGCTTTCACAAGGCACAGACTGTGGAATAATTCCTCAGCCCAGCCCTGTGATCCTACAGCAGATTTGGGAACAAGACAGTCCTATGGAACCAATAAGCTCTGTATTTGCTGCCCCGAGCCAACAGTCTGTCAAATTTTGACAAGATGCTGTCCTTTGTGCAAACTTTGCTCATTGTAATGTCCCTGTAATACCAGAACAAACCTCCTCCCAAACACTACCTGCCTCCACAGCACCACCACTGGAGTCTGTGCTCTGAATTCTTCATAAACTATACCTTTAAATGCGAGGCGAGAGAATTTACATCCATCATAATAAAGGTATTTATGACCAGAATCACTCAAATTCCACCTTGAAGGTAAAAAATAGTATAGAAATAGCCCAAGAAAGGGGGGGTACTAGGGAAGGCACCATCCTCAACAAGTCAAGCAGGACATCCATCACAGACCACCTTTGACTTCAGGACCAGTCAAGTGGCTGAGCCTTTCTTCCCCCAATTAGGGACACCTTTGGGTAAGACAGACTATACCGAGTCCTTCTCCAGAAAACTTGGAAATCTCTCTAGAGGGTTACTCTTCTACGTGTATCACCAGGCTGTATTGTCTCTAACTTTGTCACGTGTTTTATACTATTCACAGTATTTTTATTTCCACATGCTTTGCAGACAGTGTATTTATCACCGGCAATCCATGAAAACTTTTATAGATGTTGCTTGAATAAACAGCACCCTGAAGTAGCTACCCTTTGGTTTCTCCTTGAGTGTGACCAAACACTTGGGAGTGCTAGTTCACGAGCACGACTGGACTGAAGGTGCAGTCCACCAGTAGTGCATGTGGAACAGTGATACCTTAATATATTAAACGCAACTGGACTGACAGCGGTGCATTCAGCATCACTCAGAATGTAAACCTGACTGCACCCAACCTCCCACCTCGGTGAGGAGTGTTAGAACACGAGGGTTTATTTTCTGCCAAAACTACTTTGCCCCTTAACACAACACAGACAAACCTACTGTATTTTTGACTCCAAACTTCTCCCACTTGTGCACATGCAATACCTTGAGGTACGTTGGTGCATTTCCATTTCTCCAGACTTCCTGTCCTCTGCAGAAGACACCCTCACTTCTCCCACTTTCTTCAGCTGATTGGTAACTGCACCTCGTTTCTCTTTACAAAGAAAAGAAAAAAGCCAAGCATATCTTAAACCACTAGTCCAGCTGCCTCAAAAGCATGGTTTTTAAATGATGCTACAAAAAGAGAAATGGGCAGAACAGATTCAATGGTGGTGACATCTCATATTGAAAAGAAACCTCCATGCTGCTGCCTGAACTTCAGCCAGCCCTGCTTCTCCACAGCCAACTTCCAACGCCCCAGCAGCAGACATTAGAGAGGCATCGGGTCAGTTCACTTCACGTGGTTGTTTGATAAACAACTATTATTTGCAGAGACCCCTTATGACCACAAACGTGTGGGCAGATTGTGACGATACAACAGGGACCCCTAAGGGCCTCTAGAACACTGAAAAGGAGAAGCCAGACAGCGGGAAAAACCCTCCCCACATCCCTGAGAAAACAAATTGAAGAATTTCCCACTCTGCAACAGCAAAGAAGCAACAAATGTGAAATCTCTTCTTCAATGTCCAACAGCCACTAAAGGTACCTAATGCTGTGTCTTTCCCCAGATAAACCTACCAGAGGTAAGAAAAGACCCATTTTGCCTGCTCAGCTTCTCAGACTTTCCTCTTTGAAACTGCCTGGCTTCTGGCTTTGCATTTTCTCTCTCTTTGTTTTTTATTTCTTCTACTCTTTTCAGAGATTTCTGGATGAAGTCCTTCTTTCTTTTTAAAAAGGATTCCTGCAGACTTCCTGGTGTAGCCGTGAACTCCAGCAGCATCACTGTGGAAGGAAGCGAGAAGCCTGAACGTGTCTCACTTTTTAGCAACGAGCAACATCACTTCTAATGAGCCACACACTTCAATGGATTTGTCCCAAAATGCTGAGCTTGATTATTTTTGTAAATCACAGGAGGAGAATGACTTTGGGAAACAGGAGAGATCCTGCAGAACAAGCAGCTGTTCCCACCTATGGAATCTAGTAACGGTGAACAGGTCTACCCAGACAAACACCATGGGAAATACTGCATCCAAAGCATCTTGATGCCTCCAAACATATCAAGGACCTGAGAAGTCCCTACCACATTTGAGTTCTGTCAATTCCTGTCTTTCACATTACTGCTGTTCATTTTGGACAAAAAAATCTCTCAGTATTTTACTGCTGTTCCACACTATCAGCAGAATAGAAAACAATAGACATTCCTTGGCTACGGAGCTTGGGGACTAACAGGAAATAAGAACCAAGTGAAGGTGCATAAGTTATATGACAACAAACCACAATTTTTCAAAACTGAGTAGTCAGAACACCAAGAACCCCCGGTGTACTGCAGACAGCAGCAAATTCCATGAAGGACTGCCTGGCATAGGAAGAGACAAGCCAGTAAGACACATATTAAACCTGGGTCAAACGTACTACAAACCAAGCCTGAAGAGCAAGATGCACTTCCCTAAGAGAAGCTCTATGTTTTCTGAAAGAGAGATGTATTTTATTAATGATTTTAACACTATAAACAAAGACCTTTCTCCATCTCAACCACAGCACATTGCAGTTACACGTAGTTACCTGCTGTCTGATGTGATGGGACGTGACTGTCATCAGGACTCTGGGCTTCAGAAGAGCCATCAGGCCTCCCACACACTGAATAATCTGCATCTGGAGCCAGCAGTAAAAATTCTGTCTCCTGTTTAAAAAGGAATTGATGATTGGAAATGCTTAAAATATCCCACAAATTTGAGCGCAGTGGTTGTACTGTCCCACTAGCGTAGACCTGATGGCAAATAAAAGACAACACTCTTTTGCCTTCACAGCAGATGGAAGAAAAACCATCAGAAATGGATCTTGGTATAAATATTAAAAAGCTAGTTTCTAAAAGAAACACTTTAAAGCTTAAAAAAAAAATCCATTAGAGACTCTTTGCCCACCAGATTTCAACTGTTGCTTCTTAATGCAGGACTGCATAATTTCATCATAACTAACATTTTTTTAACTTTAACTTTTAACTTTTTAACTTTAACTTTCCCTCTGTTCTCTGGTTCTCCCCCTGCCCTGGCTCTTTCCCTGGTTCTCAGCAGGAAGGAAACACCCACTGCAGAACTACAGCCTCCTGCTGCCGACCTCCACCTCACCCACATATCAATTACTGTATAAAAACCCATCCTTAGGCACTTTGAGGATCTTCTCTAGGTACCTCCTGCTATTCAAACATGACTCCATCACCTAATCTGTTCATCGAACAGACACACATTACTTGGTTCTATGTCATTGCTTCAGCACCCAAAACTCTCTTTCACCACAAACCAGTCCCTCTACAGTTTGCAGCCTTTGCTGTGTATAAGCAAACAGCAAAACACACAAATCACACCACAGGTAAATTAAGTACGGGAGTAGGATGAGCTGATCATATTTTTGCCCCTAAACCTGGAAGTGCTGCGTGGGCCTGGAGCTCCATCCATCAGATGGGGGATTTTTCCTTTTTTTCCTGTTTAGTTTGTAGCTCCTCTTTTGTCCCACCTTCTCCTCTCGTTCAAGTCTTCAACTAATGGGATACAACTTAGTCTTGCAACACCAGCAAGATGGTTCTGTTTCTTAATAAAAGTCTTCCCAAACTCCATCTACACTGATATGACAACATATTGGTTTTAAGGAGTAATACAAATTTAAGATCCATTAGATCTGCCAGAAAACATAACAAACCAAGACGATCCAAGCAATTACTAAGCTCAGATAACCCTAATATTCCCTCATTTTGCAAAAGGGGATTAACTGCTACAGTGGGGCCTCTCCTTATTATGATTAGGACTAAGTTAAAAATCAGGATTAGATCATAGAGACTCACTGCATTTAACTCAGACTGATCCACACCCGCTGGGTTACTGATTTTCCCCTCCTCCATTTTCTCTCTGGTAGGATGTTCAGCGTCTGACTCTGCAATACTGATGTCATTTGAGCTCATCAGAGTGAGCTCAGGCTCTTCCATAATACCACACCCTGACTCCGTCTCCTACAAAATAAATTAGACAAGACATCAGTGTAAAACAGGAAAAGTAATAAAAAAGCCCGCTATTTCCAGCACTAGGAAGAGCTGTTATCCTGTCAGAAAGGGGAGGCTCATTCAACATGTAGAAGAAAGAAAATCTGCCCCCAAGCAATAAATGAAATACAGAGAGACCACTTTGCCTGAGGATTTGATGTCCGCAAAACCTGGAACTTCAATTCACTGAATTTCTAGAGTTGGAAGGGACCATAGAGATCATCTAGTCTTTTATATAGCAGTGTTTTAAAAAAAACAACAAATAACCCAAAGCAACAACAAAATCTCCACCTCTGCTCCACTCACCTCAAGTTTAAATTACTCAGTTCTAAGACAAACTTTTTTTTTAAAAAGCTACAACAAAGCTATTTCCTTAAGTTTGCACATGCTTTGGTTAAATTATTTACCTCCTTCAGGCCTCTCAGTGGGGCCAGGGGCTCCCCAGTTCAGTAGCTGTGCCCTGGAAGGCAGAGGCAGGAGCTGAGAGAGGGAGATGCTACAGCTCCTCCAACCACCACAGGAAATCCAGCTCATTTTAGCTACTGACAGCTATTTCAGTGCTATGAGCTGAAAGCAGCAGTAAGGCAGAAGTCCAGGAAACAAGCAAGTCAAACTAGAACTGTAAAAACAACACTTGCCAAGCTTTCAGATATCAAGGATCTAAAATAACTCGGTGCAACAACAGAAAACCCAAAAGAAAAGCCTGCCCAAATCACTGCTTTTGGAAATCTGTTGCACTCACCCAGACTGGGATACGAAACGAGCTGCTGGGCACAGAATTAGAGTGTTTTTCACATCTTTCCAGGGAAGAACCGTTGTGTCGTACGACAGCCTGGAAATGGGTGTCTGAGTCTTCCCAGTGAGCTTCTCTGGGAACCCTGGCAGGTTTCTGTACTTCTGGAAAGCCTTGCTCTGGCTCCTTTGTATTCCTATTGCACCGAGAATCCAGCTCCACAGCTTCATCTGCTTCAGAGACGTGAACGGATTTTTCAGGAAGCTTCACATATTTCTTATCAAATGCCTCCACAGGTAATTTTTCAGAGGACATTGTCTCTTTTAGGAAGTGTGGAGGGAAAGGTTCCTCTACTGTAACTGGTCTGGTATTTAGTGGATAAAATGCTTTTTGCTCTTCCAGTGGATTCAGACTTTTGTTTCGCAGATTTTCCATTGAACACTGAAGATTAATGTGTTCCAGACTTCTTGCCAGGTCTTCATATTCTCTGGCAGATGAAATACAGTTCTCATTGCTCCATTTTTTAATTCCAGGGGTTTCTTCAAAAGATCTCTGTAACACAGCACCGAGGTCCTCCGGCCGATCAGCATTCTGACAGTGATCACTCAGAGTAGACTCTAATTGCAGGGGGTGAAAAGATTCTTCAGATCCTGTTTGAGAAATTATCAGGAGTCAAAATTCTAGCTAAGAGAACAGAATTTCAATTTGAAGTCCCTCCATAATGAAACTTTTCAGTAATGTATAATAAGTAGTCTAGTAAATAGGAGGAAACATTTTGTTTAGAAAATGTCCAGTTAAGTTTCTTCAAACATTCCATAAAAGGATTCCTTCACTGCACAGAAAACAACTTCAAGAAACAACACTTTGTGTTGCTTTTTTTAGAATGTGTTTAGGGTCAGAGTTTGTGATGGTGCTGACATAACTACCTGGAAAGTCAATGGATTTTACAATTTCTACTCTGTAAATGGAAGCTCTTTGAGTCCCTTTTGGGCAGCCAAAGTCTCTAGAACAGGAAGAAAACAACCCAAACCAGCATTACTTGGGCAGAAGCTCTTCAAAGCAGAAGAAAACATCCAAATTGGAACAATGGTTGCTCTTCCTACAAGTTACAAGATTGCACCCTAAATTGCCTTTCCCTTAGGATCTATGCATACAAATCAAGATTTTTTATTATTTCCAAAAGGTTTGGAAAAGAGAAAGATCAGGTGTCAATATTTTAATGACTGGGGAGGCATTTCAGCAGTACTGCACTATACAGTATACGCTGTAGAGAAAGAAATAAAAT
Organism: Calidris pugnax; assembly: GCF_001431845.1. NCBI lineage: Eukaryota > Metazoa > Chordata > Aves > Charadriiformes > Scolopacidae > Calidris > Calidris pugnax. The sequence continues at coordinate 4,867,276 of NW_015091118.1, read as the reverse complement.
ATATACAGAATAGTCACTTGCAGCTTTAAACATGTTTCCAAAAATTTTGTGTATAAATATGCAAATAAGAAAGATAATTGACTAGGAACATTTACATTATAAATACAAATATTATTCAAAATATTGAGCTGAATTTCTGTTACCGTTCAGCTTTCTGTTGGAGCACCTTAAAATGCTGCAACACCTGGCTCCTGATCTTCAGGAATATTTAGATTACTACTAGTTGCATTTGGAATTTCAGATTGGTCCTTTCCTTTAGAATACATGAATATCAAATTAATTTGAATTCAACTGCAAAACATTAAAAAATACTTCTCCTGCTATGAGCTGCAGTTAACTTAAAGCCGCTGTAGAATCATAAACTTTTAATCTACTAAATTAATCACTACATTGCAATTTAAAAGTTTATTCCTTCCTCTCTCTTCCCTCCCCTTTCATTTTGTAGACAGATAAAGCAATTCTACAATCAGTCCAAATCCCACAGCGTGCAGTGTGTAATGACTGTTGGTGTGACTGCACAGTGGGAGAGGAAAATTCAATGGTTTCTTGAAGGATACATTATATTAAAAAAATAAATGAGAAATTCTAACACATACACCTCAAAGTTTTAATCAATTTACGGAACTTCCTTAATTTCCTCAAACTTACAAAATGATGGATTTGCACAAACAAATATTTGGAAAAGTCGTTAAACTGACAGTTTCAGCCAGAGTTCGTATTTCTTCACTAACATCATAATTACTGCACAAGTAACGAGTAAAACAATATCTGTTCCAGTGACTTGAATACACAAGTCTGCTTTGGTATGGAGGTTATAATTGCTGGGGAAACAAAGACCTTCACAAAATGTAATTACCATTAAAGGTGATGGAGAAGAGCGTGTGAGAGAGCAGCAGCAGCAGCAGCACGAAGGCATTTCAAAGCAGAGCTGCCAGAGCAGTGAGGAGTTCCTGCCCAGTTTCAGCACAGCAAACCCAGCACAAGGGCTGGTGTTCACAGCCTGGCAGGGGGCTGATTTTGGAAGCATCGATCTGACTGCGCTCTACGTACCCAGAGTAACATTCTCATTAACAGACTCTTCTGCTGCCGCAAGGTTGTTTGCCCCGCTTGGCTCAAGACTGGAAGGCAGGTTTTTTCTTCGTATATTCAAACTGGAGTTTCCCACTTCTAGAAACGTGGACACATCTTGACTTTTTGTTGAAAATTTTGAAGTCTAGTAGTAGAAAAAAATAATCTTAGTTATGATTCATTTTCTTGGAAATATGAAGGATAAAAAGCTAACAGTACTATTTGATTTTTGGATCACATTTCTGCTACAACCAGCAAAAATGCTTCCAATTCTAAGTATAGAAGAAACACTATAATATTCCTTGCTAAACAGAAGACAGTATAGAGATTATACATTTAAACCTTACAGAAATCTTAAGCCAAAGTATTTCCTCCATCAGAGTTTTTCTGTAGTACCTTGCTGAATTCTCTACTGTCTTGTGAAGTTCTGCATTGAGAAGAGGATGATGAAGTATCATGGTCAAGACTTGGTTCCAAAGGCTGAAAGAGCTGGAAGTTCAGAAAATCCATGTCTGTTTCAGGAAAATCAGGTTCAGCTGCTGGAGCTACAAGAAAAGAGGTTATTTAAAAACAAACACACCCCTCCCTCAAAGAAAACCCCAATGGACATCTCACACCATGCTTCTGTATGCAGTAAATACAGCATAGAGAATTCTGCAACTATACAGATACTAGCTTTTAAAAAGAAAGAAATTAAATCTTTCCAACATCTAATTGTTCTGCTCTGATACAATGAAAGTACAAAAAGCAGAAAGGAAGTGATATTGGTTTTTTTAATGAAAAGATGACGTCCATAAGGTCTCTGTTCAGTGCTTGTGGCGCTGCATCAGAAGTAGTTTGGGTTTCCCAGTACAAAACACGCAGTGGAGCAAGTCCAATGAAGAGTCACAAGGGTGACTTAAAGGAAGCACATGATATTCAAAGAGAAGCTAAAAAACTGAGTTTGTTCAATCTTAAGAAAAGGCTTGGGGGTGTGGGGGAAGAGGCACAGAAATCTCTGCTGTCTTCTACATCGTGAGACACAGCACAGAGAAGATGCAGTCAGCGTTCTTGAACATGCTCAGTGAAAGAAAAAGAGAATGGACACAAGATGGAACACAGGAAATTCTGGTTGGATACAACTAAAGAAAAAAAAAAAAGAAAAGGAAAAAGTTCTTAAAATGTTGCTCAGGGGAGTGGGGAATCTCTGTCCTTAGAGATATTCAGTACATGCCTGGTCAAGGCCTGGAGCAACCTGGTCTAAGCTGGCTCTGCTCTGAGCAGGAGGGAGAATGTGGATCATGTGACTAGAAGTTCTTCCTGGTCTAGATTAATCTGTAATTCCATGATTCTAGCTTTTCAAGCATTCCAGGAGGAAGTGGTTCAAATGAAAATGCTGGCACTATCTTCACGACAGCTAATAAAGATGTTCTTATTTTCATGAATTGTTACATTCTTCTAGAGAGCACAGAACTCCCACCAGCCTGTTAATCAGCTTTTCATCAACTATGGGACCCTACGTGAGTAAAGAAGTGTTGTATATTATTGTCTCTGCCTTCCTGAAGAGAAAGCTGTGCATGAACAAGTGATGAAATTGGCACAGAAAACAAACATGGTACCCTAGCCATGGTAGCAGGGAGCTGTGCAGAACTACATGATGATCAGACAGACAGCTTCACCTTCTTGTGGATGAGAAGCTCAACATGAGCTGGCAATGTGCACTGGCAGCCCAGAAAGCCAACCCCATCCTGGGCTGCATCAAGAGAAACATGGCCAGCAGGTCACGAGAGGTGATTCTGCCCCTCCACACTGCTCTTGTGGGTACACCCCACCTGGAGTAGTGTCCAGCTCTGGAGTCCTCAGCACAAGAAGGACATGGACCTGTTGGAACAAGTCCAGTGGAGGGGCACAAAAATGATCAGAGGGGTGGAGCACCTCTGCTACGGGGACAGGCTGAAATAGCTGGGGTTGTTCAGCCTGGAGAAGAGAAGGCTCCAAGGAGACCTTATAAAGACCTTCCAGTACTTGAAGGGAGCCTACAGAAGAGATGGGGAGGGACTCTTTGTCAGGAAGTGAAGCAATAAGACAAGGGGTAATGGTTTTAAATTGGAAGAGGGAAGATTTAGATTAGATATTAGAAAGAAATTCTTTACTGTGAGGGTGGTGAGACACTGGAACAGGTTGCCCTGAGAAGTTATGGACAACTTCCACATCCCTGGAAGTGTTCAAGGCCAGGCTGGATGGAGCTTTGAGCAACCTGGTCTAGTGGGAGGTGTCCCTGCCTATGGCCAGGGGGGTTGCAACTCGATCTTTAAGGTCCCTTCCAACCCAAACCATTCTGATTCTATGATCTGATCAATCTTTTTTTTTTTTTCGCATTACACAAAGAATGTCATGTACCATCAAAGCTCTTGCACGTACAATCCTTAGTGCCTTTAAAATATAAGCTGAATAAGCTGAATATAAATAATACAGACTAACACTGAACTCCTCCTCATTCCATATAATGAGAACACAGCACAAAAATGCTTTAATGTGGCAAATACCTTGGAAACGTGTTTTGTCCTCTGAGTAAGAGTTCAAGTCTCCAGAACATTTCCTCATGATCCGCTGTATCTGACTTCCTTTATAAAGGCACCTCTCTCCTTTGGGCAACTGAGTTTCAGAAACTCCAGACAAATTCTCCTGCCTCTGCTTCAAGGCAAGAGGCAGGGAGGATTTCCAAGGGCAACTTGCTGTTTCTCTCAAAATTCGATCTTCTGTACTATCAGAAGACAATCCTGAAACAGGAAGCTGGATGTTCACAGTTTTGTACATAAACCACTTACATGAAGTCATCTGAAAACACAGCTTAATATCCTGAAATATTCATAAAGAGCTCAGGGGGTTTGTTTCTTTGTCTCCTGTCAACACTCCTGCCTTACCACATATTTCCACAAATTCAAGCTGATAATATCTAATTAGGCAGTGCTCAGTACAGCTTAGCACTTATAGACTATGTAGACTTAAGAAATACTGGGGAAAAAAAGCAGAAAAGCAAAGCTACAAACAAATCATCTTAGGATTTGCTATAGCTTTCTGATGTCAATAAATCCCAGATTTGTCACATGAGTTATGAAGTTTATTACTCAAAATAACAATTACCAGTTTAGAACATTAGGGTTAAAATGAGCCACTGATACCCCAAGGCTGTAAAAACTGTAGTTTTCAAAAATTGCTTTAGAACCATGGAATAACTCACATACACATATGTTGTTTATGAGATCAGATGTGCCAGATTAACAAAATATTAGGACTTCAAGTAAATAAATCCACAGGTCACTATCCAATAACTTTCAAACTCAATTCCCATGTTCATAAGTGATAATGTCAATATACAGAGGAGAAAATATATGTATATAATAAATGAATTATTTTTAATTTTATGAAAAGCTAATAGGATCAAGAGGCAGACTGCAGGCAAAAAGGATATGAACATGTATTTCCCAGAAAACTATTGAAAGTCAATATGGCATTCAAATGACATTTTAACAAATAAGTTATTAGGAATTGCTGGGTTTGTATGCAGATATTGGAACAGTTCTCTTAACAGCAAGATAACAATCACAGCTCTGTAAAAACCTATGATATATACTGATTAGAAAACTTATCACCGTATCATTTGGGGATCAGTTTCTTAAAAAATTTTGACACTTGAGATCTGCAGTTGCTTAATAAAATATCCTTTGCCAAAAGTAGATGTGTTATAAGATTAAATTATAAAAGTTAAAAAATCATGAACACATAATGAAACCTTCTAGTTACACTCAACTCTGTAAGACATATTGATCAGTCTTAAGTGAAGTTCCACATTAACCTATTTCAGAAGACCTTATTCCAGTGAGTTAGACCCGTTCTGCTATAAAATAAAGAGAAGACAGAATTTTCCTTCTACAAGAACAACAACAAAACCCAAACACTTACCAGTGTCCACAGGGCTTGCATCCAACGTTTCACTGGTCAAAAAGCTTCCAGTGGAAATTGTTGAAGACAAGTCACAGGGTGTTCCTTGCACAAAAGCCTCCGAACCTACGTTCGTGGATACGACTTTAGAAAGTACTTCCTAGGATGAAATCACACCCATTACTGTGCATTCCAAGGGCCATAACGGAAGCTTTAAAACCCCACTTTTAATTCTGAGCTCAGTTCAAGTGTAGAAGCCTTCATGCTCTGCGCAGTCAGGCAAAGACAGACTCATCATTGCTCAGCACAAAACATTCACACCCCATGTCCCAGACCCATCACTCCCCAACAGCCCCCTCCCCTCAACACACACACACACACACACACACACACAATTCTAAAGCCTCTCAGAACTGCATACAAATCACAACACCTGGAAGATAAAATTATCTTCTGGTGGTCAGATTTGGCTATTTCTCATCACAGACCTACTGCAGTAGAATCGTAGATCTCAGAGGGACATATATGCAATACATGAAAAACTCAGGAATTTTAGAAGTACTTGCAATATTGAGCTTTTTGTAGACAGGAGACCAACTTAAAAATGTAATTCTATTAAACTAAAAATATACAAAGTATTCTAAGATATTATCTTCTTAATTTGAGGTAAGCTCTACAAAGTCAGAAAACAATAATGAGGATTCTTGTACTTCCAAATTTTGAAGAATTAGATGTAAACATTTCTTCCCAAAGTCTGAATTAAAATGAGCACTAAGAAAATCTAATAAACCCTTTCCCTACATTTTTCATTATATACTACCTTAGATAAATATATCTAACATATACATATAAAACGTGTACATTTGAAAGCAATGTTATATACAGCATTTTTTTAAATAATGTTTTTATCTCCTGACAAAATAATGCGATCTTTGGGGAAAGCCAGGGGATATCACTGGTGTTGATTTTGGCAAGACTTTTGACACTGTCTCTCCCAGTATTCTTGTATCCCAGTTTGCACGTCAAAACCTGGATGGATGGATGACAAGATGGGTAAAAAAAAAAGGCTGAATAATCAGGCTCAGAGGACAGTGATTAAATGGGCAACAAGTAGAGCATGATGGGGCTCCTTCCTAGGACTTGTCCTCTTTAACACCTTTGGCAATGACCCAGGGGAGGCAAAAATCATACTTTTATCAAGTTTGCAGATAACAGTAAGTTGGGAGAAGCTGGGAGGACCATGCGATACACTAAACAGCAGGGCTGACACCTAGAAGGACCTCACGAGGTTGGCCCTATAGGACTGTTATGGAACTCAGCATGAAGAAATGCAAAGTCCAGCACCCAGGAAGGAAGAACCCCCCGTATCACTGGAGAGAAGCCTTGTGACAAAGGGCCCAGGGGAGCAGAGAGCAAGCTGAGCGTTGGCACACGGTGTGCTCTGGCAGAGAAGAGGGAGAACAGAATCCTGTGCTGTATGAAGAGGAATACGGCCAGTAGATCCACCACAGTGGTTACCTCTCTTTACTTGGTGCTTGTTACACTGCTGCATCTAGTAGACTAAGACAGCAGCCAGTCTTAGCTCCCTCAGTATGAGATAGAACGAATTTCTCACAAAATAAAGAATAAGATATGTTATATGGCTATTTTGATATGACTAACCGTAGCATCAAGTCTGAATGATGGTCCAGAACGTGTTGTAACTCCCTCTCCAACTTCAGCAGCAAGAACCGGTGAATCTTGAGCCACTTGAGAATCCTGGGACTGGGCTGAACACAAATGTAACAGAGGCAATAAGGAACAGAAAACAATTTTTGAGTTCAGTCAGCAGTATTTTTTGACCACCAGATGGCAGCAATACTCTGCTGCTGCTGTCTTCACTATTAGGGCACGGATTTTGTCCATCCTCACAGCTTTCTTCTCACCTACAGCAGACTTTCTGCTCCACTGTACCACTGATGTAATTGGCAACCAGTGGTTCTCCCCGAGCAGCCTTCCTAAAACTTTTATCTACCACAACTGCTCTCTAGAGAGCATGCAGGAAGAGCTACAAATTCATACTCTGGTTTTGCAGAACGAAACATGGCTTTGCTGGTGTTACTACCATCGTTTCATTGGGGTGAGGGGGAATCTTTTCCCCTCTACCATTATAATGATTACAAAGAAAAGCAGACATTCTAAGTAGATCAAAGAAACCAGAAACACAGAATTACGTAACTATAGCATGACTACTACCATGGAACTGAATCACCTTTGACAAAATGCCCTTACACATAAAAATATGTAAACTGTGTAAAAGTACCACCATAACAGCACCAGAAGAATGCAGTTTCTGTATTCAGTGCTGACGAGGACCTTCAAAGTTTGACAGTTCTTCTAAGATAGTAAATTAATTGCCAACAAGCAACTCTAAAATGAGTATTCTTATTTCCAGTAACAATTTTCAAGTAAGAAGTGGTAAATATCAAATTGAAATTAAACAGTAGAAATTAAGCAGGTATGTTTTCTCTCAATTCTACCAGGGTTGCTGGTGACAGAGACGTTTCAAATCCCCAGCATTTGTAAGATCTATACTTAGGTACATGTCATAACATTTTGTGAACCCTAAGTTTTGTACAAACTGAAACTCAATTTCTTACTAGAAGGTTGAGTCCAGTTATTCCATTTTTCCAACTACACACAAAAAAGGGGGTTTCCTCTGTGAGGCAACACCAGTGAACTATCTATATGATGTGATAATTATGCATCTCAAACAATATGAAGTATTTTGAAACTTATTTCAGGTAGGGAAAAAAATATATAATTTATATTTCCTGTCTCCTTGGTTGGATGATTCACAGATTTGACAGAGTTGGAAGGGATCTCTAGAGATCATCTAGTCCAACTCCCCTGCTAAAGCAGGGTTGCCCAGAGCACATCACTCAGGGCTGCATCCAGGCAGGTCTTGAAGATCTCCAGAGAAGGGGACTCCACGACCTCCCTGGGCAGCCTGTTCCAGGGCTCTGTCACCCTCACCGTAAAAAAGTTTTTCCTCATATTTGAGTGGAACTTCCTCTGTTTCCACTTGAGCCCATTGCCCCTTGTCCTATCGCTGGAAACCACTGAAAAGAGTCCGGCTCCATCATCCTTCAACCCACCCTTTAGGAATTGTAAACATAGATGAGGTCTCCCCTCATCCTTCTCTTCTCCAGGCTAAAGAGCCCCAGCTCTTTGAGCCTTTCCTCGTAAGGGAGGTGCTCCAATCCCTTAATCATCTTAGTTGCCCTACGTTGGACACACCATGATGCAGTGGTGCGATTTGAGTCCAGACACGCTGCAGAACTCTGCTCTTCTTCTCTGGAGGACAATGCAGGAGTCAGAGGATCCTGAAAACGAGCAAGGCCTTGAAGAAAATTCCTTTGCTGAGTATGAGAACTGCAATCATATCATCTCTTGGTATTTAAGTATCTCCATAGGAGGGAAAAAAGCGCAGCATAAAAAAACTTCTAAACTCAAAAGAAAGTAGTAACAAGCAGCAGTGGCTACAAACGGCTATAAGATTCAAATAGACTATTTACTTTATAATTGGATAAAAAAAATAATGCTGGAACAAGCTACCAAAGAATTCTCCATTTCCCAATACCTCTACATCAAGATTAGATATTCTTCTGAAAGAAATGATTGTATTTTCTAAAGGACATCAGAGTGACAAGTAGTAATTTAGGATACACACGAAATGAGATTCAAGCATTTAATACTCCCTTGTATATAAATTCTATGGAGAGTTATGCTACAAATGTTTCATTACTATACTGTAATAACCTGCATTGTTCTTGAGATATTAATACAAGGGATGAACAGTTGCAATTTCATGCTATAAACCAAATTATTTAATTAAAAATACAACATGCTCATATCTCATTACTTCAGTACATTAGTATCCTTTAAAAAAAAACCTGTATTTGGTGACTCATAAAGGAGGGTTTTTTATTCTTCTCTCCCCCCTTCAAAATAATAGTGCAAGGTTCTTGTTCCTCACAACTTCCTGACGTTGACATGGGTCTGTCATGCTTTAAGCTCCTGGCTGCCACACTGTCACAAAGAATTTGTATTTCATATCCAGAATACATTTTCTTTTTCTCCTCAACAGAAATTTCAGTAAAATAGCAGCAAAGGTGCAATTTGAAAGATAACAGACCAAACAACAACCACTCAGTGAAGACAACACAAAAACAGATTAGTCCAAATCCAACCATGTAGACAAAAGAAGGTGTACCCCATAGTTTGCTAAGTTGGTGACAGACAGGACAACCTGTCACAATAATGAATTATGAACAAATATTTTGAATTAATAAAAACAGATTGAAATCTCAGGTTAACTTGGTTCACACAAAAACCATACATGCTTAGAATAACATGTCTGTATGGGGGAGCAATACACAAAGATAATCACATCTGGAACACTGCTCAAGGGGACCACTGAAGATGAATAGAGAAACGCCCGTTGATATGTAATGAAGGAGAACTATGAAGGAAATGCATGTATCAAATCTAGTTCCTATTTTCAGGCTGACTTCTTAAGGAAATTAGGTTTATGCCATCAAACTGCCTCTCTCATCTGTGGGGTTACTCTGCAATTCCATACTAACAATTTGCATTCTATTACCCCACTTAAACCAAATTGGATTGGGAAGAAGAAATATTGAGTGTCCAAAGTTCCAAACTCATCCTGTCATAGATTGGTGCATGGTAAGAGAGAGCAATTCAAATTTGAGCCTCACTGATGGCATTTACTGCCACATCTCTTGAACAGCTACCTGTCCTCTCAGCTAATTGTAGACATTAAAACCTAAAAAATTACCTGTTACCCAGGGACAAGTGATGTATCAAAAGAAACTCACATTTGTTGATAAAGCATCCAAGCAGATCTACCACGTTTATCTTTAAGAACCGGTGTAACTTTTACATTTTTAACTTTAATAGTTTATTTTGAAAAAGCACATGAGCAGTGATTAAAAGGATTTGTGCACATCTAGTGGTTCCGTAATCATGAAAGCAGTACAACTCCTAAGTTGTAAAGCTTTACATTATTTGAATGAAGGCAGAAACCACCAAGAACATAACTTCAAAGAATAAGGTCAAAGATCACATATACAAAGCACTTGTTTGTTCTCACCTTTAGAAATACAATTATGTCTTGAAAACATGGGAAAGCTGCAAACATGTTCTGGGTAGACTCAAGTGACAAAAAATAAATATATATATAAATCCCACAAATATAAAATAACCAAAGCTGCTCTTATAAGTAACAGCTTTAAATCTACCTTAAATTTCCCCTTCAGAAATTTTCTATTAAACACAGACTGTAGATTTCCTTGCTGAAGATACAGCACTAGTTACCGAAAGTACCACGGAGGCTTCACAGCCTTCAAATTACAAAGATCCTGTTGACAGTTTTGGTTGTTGAGCTGAGGACAATCCTCTTAAATACATAATCACAAGAAGCTTAGCTTCTTTTTTAATAAATAGAGATGTTCACATGAAGTTTCCTAATCTTCTTACATAAACCATCGCACGGCTCATATATAATACTGGCTGATGTAAAAAGACACTACATGAAGATTTTTCCTATTAATATGGTAACAGCTGATCTAACAATGCTTCAGAAAAAGACAAGCCACTATCTTCAAATATTGTTAAAAAAGACAAAATTCCTTAGTGATAATTTAAGTTTAAATATAGGTATATTTCAAAACAAGTATTCTGAGAATTAAAGGAAGCAGCTGAAAGAAAATGAGCTTATAGGTACTTATTCACAAACAACTTCAATCCCTAGTAAATCCTGATTGAATCGAAAAGGATGTCTCAACCCAAACTAAATGAGAAGTTATCTTAAGATTTGGGACAGCAGTGAAATTTCTAGCAAAACCAGGAGGTGCACACTACATAGCTGTATTGCTTGTAAAGATGTACATGTAAGGTAGCAAAGTTGCTGAAAACTCCTTTGCAGCTCTAGTAATGTACTTATTTTAGATGAACACTGAAAGCTGTACTGGACCACAAGATGTTTTCATTTTGTAATAAGCTTCAAATTGCTTTAGTCCATGTTTTGCAAACTGTGTAACAGTGTCCTGGGGTGCATTAAAAAGAGCATGGCCAGTAGGTCAAGGGAGGTTATCTTCCCCCTCTACTCTGTCCTGGTGAGGCCACATCTAGAGTACTGTGTCCAGTTCTGGGCTCCCCAGTTCAAGAGGGACAGGGACTACTGGAAAGAGTTCAGAGGAGGGATACAAAGATTATCAGGGGCCTGGAGCACCTCTATGATGAGGAAAGGCTGAGAGACCTGGGTTTGTTTGGCCTGGAGAAGACTGAGAGGGGATCTCATCAATGCTTATAAATATCTAAAGGACGGGTGTCAAGAGGATGGGCACAAGACAATGGGCACAAACTGGAACACAGAACATTCCATCTCAACAGGTTCCTGCCTGATGAAGCTGCAAAGCTGAACACTCTACAGTCTGGGAAGAAGACACCTTCCTCAGGAAGAAGACACACGCAGAAAAATCAGCAATGCTGAATGGTATTCACATAATTCCAAGAAAGAAGATGATTTCCTCACCCAAATCAAACGAGTTTTCAGCAGTCATCATCAGCACCTCTTGTAATAATCTCCTTGACTGTTTACTTTGCCTTGGACTTCCATTAGAGATGTGTTCCTCATAGTTTGTGATGCTTAAAGGAAACCTGCCTTCCTCAGGAAAAGCACAACTGTAACGTTTCACAGATGCAAACTTCCCAGTAGTCAAAATGGGAGATTCTCCATCAACAGAATCAGTTTTATCTGAATTTAAAACATTTGTTAATAGTTTAGATATAGAAATACAGTGTTTTCCTTCATTACAAACATTAAGGTGCACCTTCTGTTCTACAAATAACCCGCTGAATTCGTGCAGTGTTCCATTCTAACACAGTCAGCCACATCAGGTCACTAAAAACCTTTGCATTACCCAGTTCATGGATTGGACAGGTTAAAAGATTATACAGGTCACAGACTTCTCAAACAATAACTTTTAACTCAACTAAAATATTTCTTCCAAAAAAATTAAAACAAATTGGTGAATTTGCTATGTGGAAAAAAAAAAAAACATTCAGTAATTTTTCCAAATGCAGAGACAATATAACTTCTCTGCTCTGGCTTAAGACTTATTTTCTTCCCAACCTGCCCCACAAAACAGCCCTCTCTGATCACACAATCCAATAAAAACCTCAAGTTCAACTTTTTACTACGTACCATGCCCCACAATTAGATAATATAGGAATAAATCACCTGTGCGTCATAACGGGATTATACAGCAAATGAGTATTCTTTACTCTAGAATTCCACTGGATAATATTTCAGAAAACTTTTTTGCTGTGTATTTTGATTTTTAACCTTTTTTTAAATTAAGATGTGTAACACTAAGTCAAGTGCTTTTGAGACTACAAATATATTCTTCAATAAAAACTTTCACCAACAAAACTTGTCATCTAATCAAGATACTAAATTAGTCCAATAAGAATAAACTGCATAAACTGATGCTGACTGGCATTAATTACTTTAATTAAAAAATATACATAGCAGATGAGTCATTTTACTTAAGATGAATGCCAGCCTGACAGGCCTACTCAGACTGTTCTGCTTAGCCTTTTTAAAAATCACTGCTACAATATGAAAACTTTTGCAAAATATGCATTAAATTCTAGCTATGGAGAGAGTTAAATAAATTGAAATGTTTACACTGAGAAAACATCAGTTTGTTGTATCTGTTACTGAATGTTCCTTACAGAGAATTACAAAGCACTGCATGCAGACTGAAACAAACAGACTTGGAAAACACTTGCTTTGTGTAGTTGCTCTCCCAAGATTTTTACAAAAAGAGTGTTTTGTAATAGAAAAAAAAGTTTTTTAGAAATGGTCATAAAAAAATCTGTAGAAACTTGATACTAAGTCCTTATTTAAAAGATTTCACACTCACTTTCTTGGTACTCTCTAAAGGTAAGCCTCTAAACACCTTCCATCAACTCTGATGCTTCTCTTCACAATTATTGTACAATTGTCTGCCTACACCAAACCTGCCCAGCAGGAAAATCAACAGGGAACTTAAGGCACAGAATTATGGTGAATCTTCTTTTCTTGGTGAATTTTTGTTTTGATTATGTTTTTCTAGACCAACACCGACAGGATAAGCTTTCCCTATAACTATAACTCACTTTGCTAGTATATGAGTTATACCTTAAAATAAGGCAACAGTACCAGCTATTATTTCACGATCAACCATCTCAAAATCTTTTCAGATTAAATTTCCTCCAATCTGTATTTCTTAGGAACAGCAGCATTTACTATATATTTTTATATCCATCCATACATTACCTGCATAAGAAACGTTGCAACTCTTGGGTGTGTCTACCTCTGGAATAACACTAAGTTCATGTTGTTCCAAGTCAAGCCCTAACTTAACTTTTGTCACAGGTGGTTTGGAAGATCTCCATTTCTGTTCTTTACACAGAACTTTCTCGGACTGGTCTGTAAAATAAAGTTTTGCAGTTTAAATTCCTCTAGCATGTTGCAATAATATATATATATATATATATCAAATTAACTTGGGGAGATGGAAGAGAACTTCATCTCAGCTGCAAAATGAGAAAAATTATAATGAGAAGTACTATAGAGCCTTACCAGTTTGCTCAGCTGAACCGATGCACTGTGAAATCATTTCACTTCCATGAAATTTACTCCTGCCACAATTCTCTTGCCGGTGCTTTCCTGAGTCTTGGAAAAATTCAGTCCTATTAATCCAGTCAGGCTTTTGTGCCTCTGTCATTTCTTCATTTGTGCGGATATGTCTCACCTTAGTGGAGGGGGGAGTGAGGGGGAGCAACTGTATATAACATTATTTTACACACATTTATCAAACCAGCATTTTTGGGGGTGTGTATTCCATTCAGGACAACATTGGGCCCTTTGAGAAAGTAATTCAAGTATGCAAGGTACTGAACAGACTTGTTTGGCTTACAAAAACACTTGGACATACAGATATTCTATTTAGCTCCACAAGCCTAATGTGCTAAAAACTAATTATTTACATTTTCAGGGCCTTTGTTAGATTAGATCAGAGTACTCAGCATATTGACCAGGAACAACTCCTGAAAAGTCTGCTCCTAGTTTTTCAACTGAATTTAGGAATTTTAGTTGTTTGGAGACTGTAAAGCAAGAGACAGGGACTCTAGGCAGCAGCCATTTTTCTAAGATGGCTTCTGTTTATACATATATATTAAAAAAAAAAAAAGAGGGTAAAAGGAGCTTCTTTAGAAACTCAAAAATAAACTTGGTTTTTTCTTCCGTTACCCAGAAACAAGCAAAATTACAAGGCAAGATTGCAGCTGCCAAACAAACTTCCTAACACATACACATAAAAAGACAAACTTAAAAAAATAATCTATTCAAAACACTTATTATATCCTTTGAGGTACTGCTTAAATATTTTAACACAAGAGCCATTCTACATAGAGCTGCATTTCTAGAGCTGAAAAAAACCACACCCAGAGATATTTCAGACAACATAACTATTTCAATCAGCATTATGTTCAGCGACCAAGCACAGAAGTTCATACTATTTCTGTTAGACTGAACAAAACTGCGCTCTGGGGGCTTACAGAAAAGAACTACTGATTACAAATCACAAGTCCTAGTTAAAGTTTTCATTATGGTAAATCACCTAAAACTATCAACACTCCATGGGATACTTTGCTAATTGGTAGGATTCACTCTTAAGTTTGATCACCTACTAGATGGCTCCCAACGCAAAGCATTTATAAAGCTTACCTTCTTGTTCAGAAATTCTTTCAAAGCCTCATGCTGCCTCTGCATCTGTTCCTTCAATTTATCTTGCTTCTCTAACAGTAGTTGTTCTTGTATTTTCTGCCTAGAAAGAAGAGCTTCTCTTTGTGCATCCAGCTGCTCTTGCAGTTCTTTCAAATACTTTTGCTGAGCTTGGATGGTTTCTGATGAGGCCAACACTCTGTCCCTTAAATTCAGTATATCAGAATAATTTAACAAAGACGCATTTCCCGTTTTGGATATCAAGCATTCCTCAGTGTCCTGGGCTTTAGAATCTTCATGAGATGAAGTCACAGGCTTGGAAAGTTTGAGAGGCTGTTCAAAGCTTGTTTTGCTGGCGCTCTCTGCAGATCCTTGCCGATACGCCAGAGAATCAACTGAGGCTGCCTGAACTATAGGAGATCCCTTTGTTGCTGGCATGAGGGGCATCTTATGTGGAGGCTTTTCTCCAGCTTCAGTGTCTGTTTGCTGGTTAGACATCTGAGATGCCTCTTTAAAGTGCACTGTTTCTGAAGGCTCAGAGGAATCTTCTGCAGGCAAAACAAATTTAACGTGTTGTACACGTGCTTCTGGTTGTGTTCTCACTGCAGTGACATCTTTCATGACTGACCCTGATGGTAACTGGAACTGAGATGGTTCTCTGACACGATTACTGGCGGTTTCCAACATTCCCACTTGTTCCTGTGAAGGACAGCCACACAGCAAGCAAAACTCTCCACGCTTCACCTTTGATGCTCCTGAAAATCGCACATGTTTTCCAGGACAAACGTGATGCATTTGCTCTTCGTGTTTCTGTGGAGATGTTTTTTCCAACATACACGATGTTCCTGAAAACACAGGCACTGACCGTGCACGCTCTTGTGCATGAACTTGTTCAGATGGCTGGTGGCATGCTGGTTGCACTCCTTGCCTCTGCAGAAGTGGTTCTGAGACAGGCTTTAAACGAATTGATTTTGTTTCCACAAAGCCTGGCAGTGCTGCAGAAGTAGACAAGTATCTTTGCTTCAATTTATTCTGATACTCCTGTAGACGCTTTCTAGCTTCTTCAAGGGTCTGTTTGTGCAGCCTGAACAGAACGAAAACATGAATCATTCCAGAGTGGTGCAAAGACAAACACCAATTTCAATAATCAAAGAAGTTCAATTTATTTTAAAACAAGCAACTCAGACTTCCATTTCATAAAGGAGTTTACCTGTTTTGCTGTAGAAGGCGCTGTTGATAATTACGAATCACCTGTAAATGGCTGTCTTCTCCAGGACTCTTGGTTTCTGATACAGCAGTATTTCCAGTCTAATCAAAATATAATAATTTTAGGTGCACATATACAACTAACTCACAGAAAATTACTATGCAACCTTAAGCTGTATGTTCTTTCTCCTAAGTTTACAGAAACCACTCTGTACCAGGGTTTGAAGTCTGTGAGATTTCAGCCCGAGGCAACAAAGCTAAAGCAGTTTCTAGACCAGATGGCCTCCAGCTACAGTCTGCCTTGGCAAGTGGAGCACACGCCCTCAGAGTCAACAGCTCCTACAGCAGCTTCGCTCAGAGGTAAGTGTAACCCAGTCTCAGAGTCAACAGCTCCTACAGCAGCTTCGGCTCAGAGGCCGCCCAGCATTATTATGCAACCTTAAGCTGTATGTTCTTTCTCCTAAGTTTACAGAAACCACTCTGTACCAGGGTTTGAAGTCTGTTGCCTCGGGCTGAAATCTCTTTACCTGTTTTGCTGTAGAAGGCGCTGTTGATAATTACGAATCACCTGTAAATGGCTGTCTTCTCCAGGACTCTTGGTTTCTGATACAGTAGTATTTCCAGTCTAATCAAAATATAATAATTTTAGGTGCACATATACAACTAACTCACAGAAAATTACTATGCAACCTTAAGCTGTATGTTCTTTCTCCTAAGTTTACAGAAACCACTCTGTACCAGGGTTTGAAGTCTGTGAGATTTCAGCCCGAGGCAACAAAGCTAAAGCAGTTTCTAGACCAGATGGCCTCCAGCTACAGTCTGCCTTGGCAAGTGGAGCACACGCCCTCAGAGTCAACAGCTCCTACAGCAGCTTCGGCTCAGAGGCCGCCCAGCGGCAAACTCAGGGAGCAATGAGCCAGGAGAGCCACATTTTCAAGGCAATCAGACTCTCAGAAGAGCACAGGTTGTGCAAATGATTCCAGATTTTTTTTAAAAAAAAATTACTCTCCTTCAACATCTTCAATAAATTCATCTCTTTTAAGCAGCTGTTTGAGATTTAGACAGACAAAAACATAAGGTGGCTTTTTTTTGTAAAATCTTTTCCCCCAAAGATTTCTTTCTTTCTTGAAAAAGGATACGTGTACATGTATAATCATTATATGACTCTAACACGATTTCACTAACAGGTATTTTAAACAGACACGCTGTCTCTGAGACCATGCAAAGACAATCCAATATTCAAAGTCCAGCGATACCATGTGAAATAAAAGGTTCTACATTAGACAAAAGGAAGCTTTTACATGTACGAACGTCTGATTTGACGCCTAGGAAATAAAAACTGATTGTCTTGACTGATATAATTTAAAATTGGCAAAGAGTGCTCTTGATTTTTATATGGATAATTAAAAAACTACACACAATTATCTACAATTCTTCACCTCATGTTCCACTTTGTTCCGCTGATCTGCGGAAGGAACACTGTGGCTTTGTACCAGCTGACCTTGCTCTTCCTCCTCTTTTTTTTTCTTGGCCTCCTCCAAACAGGTTTGCATTTGGATCTTCAGAAGATCAGCCTCCAAGCGTGCTCTCTCTTCTTCAAGTTGTTTAAGCAAGGCCAGCTGTTCCTGTTTCTGTTGCTCTATTTGCTCATTCTATTGAGAAGAAAAATGAGGGTGATTCTCCAGAACTAAGTGACAAAGAAATCAAAGACCCCTCACACACATGACCACACACAAAACTTCGTTCCAACCTACAGCAGAAATTTTATTGCTTGTGACAGGCATTTCCAAATCGTAAGAGGCCTTTAAAAATAGTTCCAAAGTTCACAATAATAACTTTGCTTTACTAGCTAGATCTTTCTGATATCCCTGAGTCCATTTGCCTTTGCACTATTATCTGTTCTCAAATTAATAGAATGGATAAAACCAGAATGTATCTATCTTGAATGGTTAGATTCTCATTTTCCAAAGACTGCAAAAGAAGTCCTTTTCTTAAACTGAATTCAGAAGTCTACTTTGCATTTCATAGAG
The DNA here is from genome assembly GCF_001431845.1 of Calidris pugnax. Taxonomy (NCBI): domain Eukaryota; kingdom Metazoa; phylum Chordata; class Aves; order Charadriiformes; family Scolopacidae; genus Calidris; species Calidris pugnax. The sequence continues at coordinate 4,849,213 of NW_015091118.1, read as the reverse complement.
CTTTTCATCGGGAGTTCAACACATTTAAATGTTAATTCAAGCCTTACAAAATTTCTGAAATAGCTAACATATAACCACTTAAAGAGCACACCATAAATCACCAAAGTGTTTATTTTTATTCTCTTTCTGTGTACCTATCGGCTACAAATCACTCAGATCCATGTGTAGCAACAGGATATATACTTTTAGAACGGAAGCGAAGAAAAATTTCAAAGTATTGGCAACAATGAAGTCAACAACAGCCTTTAATGAGACAGTCAGAACGGGGCTGTCAGGAAAAGCAAGCTATGAAAAAGCCAGACCCGAGAACAGTTAATGTGGATGTGGCAATATATACACCTGGGCACGTGCAAAGTGAGAAAGAATGTTAAATAAAATAACTATATTTTTAGAGAGGACCTGCTGCTCCTCCCCACCCCCCAAAACAATACCATTTTGGCATTTTTGTTTCCTGAATTTCTGAACATTAACTCTGCAATTTAAGGCTGCACCAAGACCCGAATTTCAGCTTTTTTTTTTAAATTGATAAACCATGACATAATAGCTAGTAGGTCTCTATGGATACAATAAAAATTGAAAATATAATGTAGCATATACACAATACATATAAGGAAATAACACAAAATTATTATTGTCTAAATATAATAAATGTAGCGTTCCCATAGACACAAAATACTTTCTGCATTTGTTTCCTTGTTAATTTAAAAAAAAAAAAAAAGCAAGAAAACCAAAGCACTCAAGGTTTGTAAGTTTTCCCTGTCATATAAACACAATCCCACAGACCCTCCTATGTGATTACACGGAGTTAGCAAAGTTTTCAGATTTGCGTATTGTTGTCTACATCCTCCCTAAAGCAAAGGTATTAATCTGTAATTGGGATTCTCATTTAGTCATAGGGTGGCATCTCTCACCTATAACACTTACTAGATTTTAAGAAACTGGGGGTTTTGTCTCTATTCTTAACTCCAGCTAGAGCTCAGTCATTTTTAAGAAGCTAATACGCAAAGGCTAGGTATAGAAAACATTACAGGGAAAGTGTCACAAGCTTGTTAAAAGGGTCTATGTTGCTGCATAACTGGAAACATTTTAAAGTCTTCTGCAAATTACTTGGTTTTTTTTAACCATAACTGAGATAGGAATAAGTAAACACACACTTACCCACTTTTGTCTCTCCTTTTCCAATCTAATTTTAGCTGCTTGTTCTTGAGGATGGATTAGAACTGAATTTTCAGCTGCAACATTATTTTCCAACATTTTCACAGAGTCTAAAATACACATTATTTAACTGTAATTGCAGTCAGGAAGAGCCTTGGATCTTCTTTACATCTTCCTTTACAGCTTCCCAACCTCTCTAAACAAAATGCGTAAGTTGCTCTTGAAAAGATTACCATCTCCATCCCACTACTCTGTCTCCATAAGCTGAAAAAATAAGGTTTTTTTGTATTATTTAAGCCTTTCATGGCCTTTATCACCTGTCTTTCTTGAATATACAGTAAGGGTCCAGCTCCAACGGGACTGAAGATTGCTTCCACCAAGATTACTTGGTAGCCTAATAGCAAGGTCATCCTGAGGAATCAGGAGGAACACACATTAACTTCCTGGAACAAAGAGGGCCTAAAACTGGCATCTGCTGGACAAATGATCTAACATTTGGCTATTGCACAAAAACTAAGTCTTTGTCCTGTACTATCAGCTTCAAATAGCAGCAAATTTTCCCCAGAGGCATGCTTTCACTTCATGCTGCAGTCTCCAATCCCCAGGCATTATGCTGGTGTATCCATGTACACCATTGAACTAAATCACTTCATCTCATTTGATAAAAACCACACATCCTATGAAAAAAAACAAAAGACCAAACTTGATCACTTTAATGCTTCAGAAACCCCACTCAGTGTGTAAGTTCACCAACTTTAGCACTAGCATAACCAAAAAAGCATGAAGGACAGAAATTGGAAGCAACACCAAAATTATTTGGCTACCAAACAAAATGGAACATCTAAATGGCTCTCTGTCTTACGCAGAGGCTTTTCAGAATGGTGCCTAGAAGCAGAAAAAAACCATGATTTCAGACACATCAGCTCGTGCCTGTCTTGTGCATTTCTAGCTGTGAATCTCTGAATCATAGAATCATAGAATCATTGAGGTTGGAAGAGACCCTTGGGATCATCGAGTCCAACCATCTACCCTACTCTACAAAGTCCTCCCCTACACCATATCCCTCAGTACCGCATCTAAACGTCCCTTAAACACAGCCAGGGACGGTGACTCAACCACCTCCCTGGGCAGCCTGTTCCAATGCCCAACCACTCTCTCTGTGAAGAATTCCTTCCTAATGTTCAATCTAAACCTACCCTGTTGGAGCTTGAGCATCTGGCTTTTCCAGTTCAACAGGTACAGAAATTCAGTGCCCAGTTTTGCACTGAGGATTCTGCTCCTGGAGGGTAACACCTATTAAAGCATGGCAACACAAAGCATGGCAACAATTTGGGCAAGATTTAAAAGATACAAGGCTACTTTGGACCTCTTTCCTCCACCAGATCCTAATGAGCAATTTGGGCATAAGAGCAAAAACCTCTCCTATTTGTGGTTTCAAGAAATCCACAATACACTGTGGGCAAAGATAAGGGAATTGTACTTTCTGGTAATGTGCAAACCACCACTAAAAATTCATTGAACAGTTTTGTTACAGTTGACCCTTACAAGTCTTTTTTTTCCTACACAACAAATTTTGATGCAAGTATGTGTTACACACCTTTGGCTTCACGTGCTGTATTTTTCTGTTGCTCACGGTTCAGTTCTAAATCACATAATGGTCTCTCTTCACTAGCAATTGTGCCTGATTCAATAGTCTCAATTTCACTTTGAATCTCCTTCTCACTTTTTAATGTCCACTCCTCTTTCTGGCTTCTAATCTTGTTCAGCAGTTTCTTTAAAGCAAGTTTTGACTGTGGTTGATGAGTTTTTGCTTCTTCACGATCTATAAAGAATATATACTGTTAAGAGTTTTGGGTAATGAATATCTTCACATCATAAAAAAACAAACCTCATTTTTTTTTCTTACTTGCTTACACAGCTAGGCAGATCTCAGGTATATTACCAAGTTTTAAAAGCTTAACAATATTTTCTCTTACCTGCAAAAGAGAAGCAGCAATTTGTCCCTGCATGCTAAAAAGGAAGGCTAGGCTAGTTGTAGTGTATCAGACTACTTCTAGACTGCACTGTTGCAAAAATAAGCTCCCTGCCTGCTCTGTATTAATGCTGGCAACATAATGCACCACAGACTATAAAACATTGTGCCAGCAAAGGGATGCAGCAGAAACGCTTGGCCAAGCAGCAAAGTTCACTAACACACCTCTTGTTTATGTCACATCACCCTGTACATGCCACAAACAGAGAGTGTATACACACACACACCTGTTGCAGCATAAAGGACATCAATAAGTAGATTTTCACACCAAGTCAAGCTTCAACTTTCAAATATTTCAAAACACAACATGAAAGATATTTAAGTTCACATGCCAGCATCATCCCATAATTTACAATAATTATATACAAATAATTATGGCAACTAACAGTGTAGTTCTTAAAACAACTGAAAATAATTCTGACTATACTAATGAACTGAAGTATATTAGAAATAAAAGTCACATTTTCACATTTAAATTCTTAATCATTAGACTTATCATCCATTATAAACATCATAAACCACTTGATAATTAAATACTTCAGAGGCATTAAGGAATTTTAGTCCTTCAGGTATTTTAGTTAATACTAAAGTTAATTTGATATATTAAATCTCTAATACACTAAATCTCATCTCTTCTGCTATAAAACCAAAAAGTTTAATATAAATGTAAAGTTTAAAAGCTTTACTTTCTGATCCTTTGGGGATCTCCTCTTCTATCATCTGTCCCGACTCTTGCTGAGTATCACAAGCAGATTCTGGTTGAGTGTCACAAGCAGACTCTTGCTCCAAAGAGATATCAAGATCATTATCTCGAGATCTCTCAGAAGGGGCTGGCAAAGGCTGTGGCTCAAAGTGCACAATCAGGTCTTTTTTCATTTCTAATTAAAAGAACACAGCCACATAAGATGACCAATTGGAATGAAAAGCAAACAACATTGCAAGACTACACTCATGATACAAATCCCCAAGAAGGACAAACATCAATAGCTTGTTTCACAACAGATTTAATCCAACTATTTATTTTTCCCCTAAAAAAGAAGATTCAGAATTGTTTAGATCACTAGCCATCTACTAATTCAGAAATTCCACAGGGTTTCCCACTGGAATATGCTGTGTCTTTCAAAATAGAAGTTTCTGTGATAAAAGGCTCATCTTTACATAAAAATTGCAGACAGTGATCCATCACGTGGTCCAGGTGTGAAATCCTAGAAGATGAGTCAACCATTCTCCCAGGATCACCATTACCAACCAAGGGGGTTACTGCCTACCAGGGGTGTGGGACACATGGGAAGATCATATTGGGATTCTATGCTTGTTATAGATATTTAGGGGAGGAATCAAAGGTAGGGAAAGGAAAGGATCAAGTTAGTCTGGGGAGGAACAAGTGTGAGGAAAAATACATGAATAAGGGGATAAAAGGGGCCAGTCAGTACACTTGTCTGACTGTGCCTGACGATCTGTCTTGTCTTCTAACCAAACTCCACTTCTAGCTGTTCTCCTTGGTGATGAGCCCTCTATTTCGTATGCATATGTGCACATGGATATATAAGGGCCAGCAACTGGAGTGGGGACCAAAAGCCACAAGGGCACCTGTGTCCAGAGTGCTGCTACATGCAGAGACCAGACTGAGCACATATTATGTGGCTAAGAGGATCAGCAGGCAGTGGCTAGCACATTGCAAGCTACGCTAGAGAGCAAGAACGATAGAGGCTTCGGATGTAGGTATCAAGCAGCCCTAAGACTGGGCTGGATACAAGAGAGGGCCAGGGGATTTGCAAGTTGGCTAGTGGAAGGATCAGAAGATCCAAGCATCCAAGCCAGCTCCAGGGGACACCACGGGGTCTCAGGGTCAACGTAGAAACCTGCCAGCACACATGCATGCATCTCAGAGAGAACTGGAGACCAGAGCATCCAGGGTCAGCTACTGGGTAGACTGAGTATTTAAGGTAAGAGCCCACAGGGATCCATAGCATGTGTGTATTTGTGCATACACTCACATACCCAACCGGGTCTGTAGCAACAACTGGAGCAGAACCCTGGGGGTTCACATGCCCAGGAACCAGCAAGTGGAGAGACTAAGGATCCAGGGCCAGCTGCTAGGGAGGGCGAGTGTCTAAAGCCACTTACTGAGTGGTCCATAGCACATATTTGAGCAGAGCAGTGTGCAAGAGGACACGGAGAGGTAACTGGAAGGCTACAGATGAATTACTGGGCAGACTGGGTGTCTAAGACCTGTTACTGGGGGATCCATAGTGTGACAAGTGGAGATCTGAGATGCAGGGAATGACTACTGGGTAGATGGAGTACCTTGCAGTCCTTCCAGCTGCTGGAGGGATCCATACTATCTATACAGACATATATCCCACTAACAAGCCTTATCTGGATCAGCCAGAGCAGTGAACAGGATGAGGCCATTTGTGCTGTTTGTGTTTAATGCAAGTGCTGTGTTGTCCTCTGTGGCCATGTGTGTGTGCTGAAAGCCTTTTTCTGTGTGTGCCTGCTGTGAATACATACAGAGCTTGCCACCAGCTGGACCCAGGAACAGGCAGCTGCAGCAGCCTCTCCTCTACTGGGCTACCAGATTCAGCAATCTGCAACAGATTACTTACTCCTGTCTTCACTGTACATATCTTCAAATGCAAACTCCAGTTCTCTCTGCCATTCTTCTTTTATTTCCACACGTTTGTATGCAGGCACAAAAATCTGAGGTGGCATCTGCGCTACAATCTGTCTCCTGCGCATCCGATCCATATTCTGCATTTGCTCGAGTTCTTTCAGAAGCCTCTCCCTGTCCTTCAAGTATAGGAAAGGGATAACATAAACATTTAGTGTTCACATTCAGACAGCCATATGTGAGGACTTATAAAATACTCCCATGTGGTTACCAGGAAGTTTGCTTAATCCTTAACATTGGAAGCTTATGCTAGGAAGAAGGTGCTTCCTTGGGAGAAGGCACTTTCTCAGGAAAAGGCTGCATCCGACCTATCTCAATAGTTCTGTTTTTACTTCTTAAAGGGAACAGTTTGAATATTTCCAGGACTTATACCCTGACAGAACCTCAGTCTTTAAGGTAAAAACTTTGAAAAGTCTTCCAAAAACAAAAAATGAACCTTCTTAGTAATAAAGTAATCTTTTTCCCTGAAGCACAAAATAACCAACACCAATTAAAGCTGATGTGAAAAAGTATAGCTCATCAACTATTAAAAGTTTCTTTTGATTATTACCACTTGGTTAATAGCTGGTTAAAAATTAAGATAACAAAAATTAAAGGATATTCTTCTAAAGGTTCTTAATCTGTGTGCTTCCATTCTTCCTCCTTCCAGATAGCCAAAAAGAAGGAAAAAAAAGTTTGATGTTTAAACACATTCTGAAAACTTTGTTTAGTCCATCAATTTTCCTATAGTAAAGCAATTTTAGTTACAAATCAGCTACTTTAATTTAACACTGGTCATTCTGACATTAAAACCAGGCCCAGCTGCTTTGCCCACCTGAGCCAAATGGACCTTCTTCAAGGCATGACTTCCCCTGAGATGCGCCTTCTCAAGCTGCTCCCTTCTCTCCTTCTCTGCCTCTCTCTGTAGTTCCTCCAAACGCTTCCCTTCTTCCGCAGCAGCCAACCGAGCATCTGGCTGGTAGTCAATCAACAGTTTAGTCCATGAAGTTCTTTGCGGCAGTTTAAAGCTTATGTAACAATAAATAAACGAGTAATTCAGTAGCAAAAGCAGTTTAAAAAAAAGCATACAATGCCATAAGAGCACCCCCAAAGGTTTATAATTCTCGGTTGCAAGCAGGACCAAACTAGATTTTACCTTTGGAAAAAAACTGTATATTTACATGTTCCATAAGTGTAGGTGTCAAAGTGTTCTAGTTTCAAGCTGTACTAGGGACAATCATTTGTATGAATTGTTATAGCAGAGAGGGGTGTTTTTTTTCCCTACAATACAAGGTAAAGTGAATAATACTGTCATATTATAGATTGACTACTTTTATCCTCATGGTTTTCTTTTAAACAAGAGGAAGAAAAAAAAAAACAATCCAAGAGCATTTTCATTCTCATTTGGGAAACCAGAAAAAAAAAAAGTCTGCAATTTTAAAATAAGAAAAACCTTATTAATACATGAAAATTAAAAAATACTTAAGTAAAAAAAAATTAATATTATTACACATAAACAAACCTATAAATATGAACATTTTGGAATTTTCCCAAGACAAAGCTGAGCAAACCATAGCATCTCCTCTTATTTGGATGGTCTTCTTATTGGAAGGTCTAGTCCTTTCAATGTTAAGAAAACCTAAAACTTCATGAATGAAAACTTCATGAATTCACTGAAAAAACTATTCATAAAACCAAATTTATTGAGAATGCTTCTCTAGTCTAAAAGAGGCTGATCCAGAACAGGACCTTAGATTGTGGTCTCACATCATCGATAAACCGAACTATTGTTTGGTTCACTTTTCAACAGCATTACCTTAGTTCAAAAATCACCTCTAAAAGCTCTTGCTCAAACTGACACTTTTCCAGGTCCTCCCCTTCTTCTGATGTGATTTTGCCCTTTGTCTGAGTGTACTGTAAATGTGAGTAAGCTTTCCCATCTGGGAAAAACCTATTCACCATTCTTTTCCCTCCAAATTAAACTTCTGCCATTTTGGCAAACTGAAACCATGGATTGCACGAGCACAAATACGAGGTAAAGACTGGGAGTACACAACTAAAAGAGGGGAAGACAAAAAAGCAGGGCAACTGCAAGTTATCATAAACCACAAAGCAGAAGGTCTGTCTGTCCTAGTGTTGTGCCAGTCTTGTGAACTCACCCCTTACAGAGGTCTGTTCACATGGGAAAGGCTGTCAGGTGTGATCCTGCAAGCAACTGAGCACATAACAAGCCTCCCAGGTTTCCCCAACTCAGAGCCCAGTCAGTAAGTTGTGTAATGGCAGCTTTATACAAGTTCGTGTTTTTAAACAAGTTCTAGAAAACTGAACTGCTGTTATGCCCACACTGTATGCAGTATAAAGAAAGATCTATAGAAACATGGATTTAAATCACCTGCTCTCCATCCAATTCTCTGTCCACGTAAGGTTCTGAAATATGGTAACGTGTAACAGAAAAGTTGTCCGCACCGTAGGGCTTCACGGCAGGAGTCTTCTTCACTTCAAAATTCTAGGACAAAAATGGGCACGTACAGCTGTATCAGAGAACAGCTTCTCCAGCAAAGCAACTAAACAGAACATTAAGTGACCTACGCACTTAAATCAAAAAGAAAGCCACCCCTCCAAATTCTCTCCTGAAAATATTGTTTAAAACTTTACATACTAATTAATAAATCACAACAGCACAAGGCAGTTCTAGAGGACTTAGCAAGTGAGAGCATCTAACAGCCTATGGCAAACTTCTCCACACAAACTGACATTCGTAAGAGAACTCATGTTTCAAAAGCATCACCTTAAAAGCACTTGAGGTTAATGTACTAATACAAATCCCACTTAAAACAGCTGTCATGCTCACCTTAAAGTAGAACAACCACAGAACCACAATATAATTATACCTAACAGCAAAGTAACACTTCTCAAGCACAGACTTTCTCTACAAAATTCAGAACCCATTATGTCCAATTTATTAGTTGACCAGATTAAAAAGCATTTTTCATAACTTCACTGAAAACTGTCTATTCATATATTCATCCCTGGAAGTGTTCAAGGCCAGGCTGGATGGGGCTCTGAGCAACTGGGACTAGTGGGAGGTGTCCCTGCCCATGGCAGGGGGTTGGAACTTGATCTTTAAGGTCCCTTCCAACTCTAACCATTCTGTGATTCTATTATGTAATATACAGGGGTTTGGGTTTGTTTGTTGTTTGGTTGTTTTTTTTTTAATTTAAACTTTTGGGAGCACCACCACATTTCAACTCCTGTCTGAAAGAGTTTGAACACTGAGCAACCAGACCCTCCCTCTTCTTTGGCTCAGGCTGGTGTTGACAGTAGGGAGGTAGCCAGGTCAGGTAACCAAGTGCTCTGTAGGACCTCCTTTTGTACTTCTAACATCTCCTCCATTAATTTTCTCTCAGTTTCCTTTTCCCTAGACTCTCTCCTAAAAATGGATTCTTACCCACATTAACTAAAACATCAAGTTTCATAGCCCGAGTGGTTTAAAAATAACATGACCGTAAATAAATGCACGTACAAGAAGAGCAGCATTAAGTCTCAGGAATATCTTAAACTTATTTCTATGACATCTAAGATTTAAGATATCTAAGACGAGGCATACAAAATTTCAGTATTTATTATCTCTTGCTATTTTATAAGGTTTGTAGAAAGTTTAGTCCTTAAATTAAAATCCCATGATACACAACTACTTTTTACCTTACCAACACAACTTCAGTAACGTATTTTATGGTTCTTAAACAAGTGCATGTTATTCTAGTAGGAAGGAAAAAAAGACACGTGCAAATAAAAGCACACCAAAAATTTCACGTTTATTTGTACATAATGCTGTTTTAAAACTGCTTTCTTAATCAAAATGATTGTAACCACAACACTTACAGACACTGATTATAGCTCTGATGAAGTCCCATGCCTAAACCTCATTAGCCAGATCACCGACTGTTTGACCTACACTGTGTTACTTAGAGAATGTATAATTAAACCTCAGTCTTCTGAATTATTAAAAAAATATAAATGCAACAAATCAGTAATTAATTATTCTATTTAATCAAGCAAATCTCCAGAATTCTATTCGAAAGCTATGGAGATGTGAGAATTATGTTGGAGGCTACAGTTTTCCAACTAATGTCAACAGCAATTTAGGTTGAAATAAAATAATACTTGTAACATTATTACACCTCATGGTGTAACCACTGCAGGTAAGAATCTGTCAATATTTCCATCTAAAGGTTTGTAACTCCCCCCTCCTTTTTTTTTCTGCTAAAAAAGTAAATGATTCTACACTGAAATCTGGCAAAACTCAGCATTATGAAATAGAAAAAAACCCACAAAACAACCCAACTCTAAAAACATGAATACTTAGGAAGAGTACAGTAACATTGTTAGGTTGTATTATTTCCATTACCTAAAAATCTTGCAGATCATATAAAAAAAAAGTTCACAAGAACTCTCTCGAGATACCTGTCAACAAAATGGTGTTTACAGTTTAACTTCAATTAAGTAGCTTAACTTTGTCTAACTGAGGCCTCAATTCATAAAAGCCATCCTTCTGAGAATTAAACTCGATTATGACGATATACCTAGAATAAAAACACTTCTTTTGTAACTGGGTAAAGTAACAATAATAGGAGTATCTTCAGAAAATGTTTCTTATATTCTAAGTAACCCTGCAAAGAACACTGCCCTAGCTCCATTTTATGAAATTTTATTCAATTGTTATTGCAACAGAGCATCAGATTATGATTATAGTTATGTTTAATAAGCTCTTTATGTAAATTGATTCAAGAAAATACCCATGCTTATGCAGATGACCTTGTAATTTGCTGCAATTCAAAGGATTTAGAGTAAAGTTAAGCAATTCAAATCCACTGCCTTTAAAGTAATGCATTTGCAAGACAAAGCCCCAGATTTCCTCTCCCCTCTTCCCCCCTGAAATTGACAGTGAACATCTTTTGTTTTCTCCCTCTACACAGATCTAGGAATAAACCACAGCTCTAACCATGTCTGATCTGCCAATTACTTGCCATTTACTTCATGCAGTACATAGCACCCAGTTACTCTTCCAATAAAATAACTTTATTCTTTACCCTGTGCCCTCCCAGCAACATAGGACTATGACAAAAGCCTTAAAATTCATATAGATATGAAAACTAGGAAAGAGTTTCAAAGTCAGCTAGTCTTTACATGGATCAAACTGACATACTGTGCTGTATTTTAAAGAATGCAACGAAACCTCTTTCCTCAACAAAAATCCAACATGGCTGCAGAATTGTTGATTCAATTTGCCATTACAGAGCATGAATTTATTAAAAAAAAAAAAACACAAACTTTATTGTAGAAAAGCCAAGTGTTTGAACATTCTGCTAAAAGCAGCTAAAATCATATTTGCTGAAAAGGTGAGTAAAGGACATTTGCATTTGTTGATGGGTGAAAATGCATTAAATTGTAGAATTTCAGGAAAGGAAGTTATGATTCTGCAAAATGAAACAGGGCACTGACCCAGACCTGTCGTCCAACACAATCATAAATGCTATTGTATCAGAACCTGGGGAAACCTGAACAAAGTTTTCTTGCTTGCTGTGTTGAAAAGACTACAGAATAAGAAGAAAACTCTGCTTTTGTAACATTGAAAGAGCGACGCGTTACTGAGGTTGTTAGATGAAAAGTATTATACAGTATTATGTCTTTTTAGATGTTATATCATCTCCAAATATGCATGTTAACTGCAGATAACTTATGGTCAGCAATTAGAAACTTGTTTGGATTTGGTTTTGTTTTGTTTTTATATAGAAAACAACATAAAACACATCCTAAACTGCAGAAGTTACCAAAAAGCAATGCTGCAGTATCTCATGCTTTTCCAACAATGCCAAACTGAGTAACACAAGCATGTGAAAACCAGGAAACACACAGTCAAAGTTTTAACTGATAGAGCCTGCTCTGCAGCAGATACACTGCAAACACGTCACGTGGAGCAAAGCAGAGAACAGCAACACACTAACCTATCCGTAACATGCTGGATGCAGCTGGGAATAGCTTTGATATCACTGTCTCCAAGAGGGACTAACATACCTTAATCTTTTCTTTTCTTATCAGTGGTCTGAATGTCCCTGAACCTGACAGTCTGAAAGGGCACAAAAACATGTAAGGCAACTTAAACTCTGCATTAATGAACTTCCATTAAATTTACTAAAAGTTATGCCAAAGTAAAAATGCATCTGATGTTCTTCCTGCAGTTCAGACCTGCAATCCTACAGTAGCTTCTACACCCAGGCAAGATCTCTCTGAAATCAAAGCTGCATGAAGAAGGTACAAAGTCGCCCCCTAAAAAGGGTACAGCATAGAATTAAAAATATGGTTTTTATCTACTTTCCTCCCCAAAAGACTTAGGTACTGTCTTTTCTTATAAAAAATTAAATTTTACTTTTCTTATAAAAATTAAGCAGCTTACCCTACATTTAGTATTCCCTATAAGAAACAAATAAATTGGAGGGGGAAAAAAAAAACCAACAGAAAAACCCACAGCTAAAAAAGGTAATTTTTATTACAGAACTAAACAAAATGGTACTACTGCATCACTGTGACAGAAGACTGAGGTTATGCTGAGAAAGATCATTGTAGAGTTTAATACCGCTGTGGCTATTAAATGGAAAAGAGATCATGATAAGTTTAAAAGACACATATATCCAGAAAAAAAATAAATTTCAGATGACAAGAAATAAAATCCACACATAAGAGATGAGAAATAATCAAATACCAAAGCTCAGTAGTAAGAAGTCTGCTAATGCATAATTCATTAATTTTCTTGATTTTTGCTGAAGCACTCTCCTTATAGTATGCAAATAGCAATTTTGGATATCCTGTTGCGATGAGTCAGACCAACAAATAAATCATTACATTACATGGTACCCTGAATTGTGATGGCAATCACATCAGGGCTACGTACCTCAAGAGGATGGGGCGGAGGCGGCGGCAGGCTCGCAACTTTGGCTGCTCTTTGTCTTTCCACTTCCAAAGCGTGTTTACGTGCATTTGTTCGCCTTGGCAAAAAAAAAAAAAACCACCAACAAAAACAAATACAAAAAAGGAGAAGGAAAATTATTCAAGCAGCAATGACAACACTGTGCAAAATAAAAGGCAGACCTAAAAATAAACAGCTTCTGAGGTACCTGAATTGAATGCTTGGGAGATGGGGATAGAGAAGCACACTGAAAAGTCAACAGAATTTATGCCAGAAGGCAGCACTGGAAAATTAATTTCTTGAAGTAATGCAAAAACGTTAATACACACAAGCTTCTAAAGAACAAAGCAAAACCCCTGCTTTTCACTTAAGCTTTCATAAAAGCACTGCATCACTTCAACATATTTTAATTGCTCAAGTGGGGACAAAACCAAGTATTAAATCGATTGGTCTCTCAGCTCTACTCAAGCACAACTATCCCCAGGAGTACATCGTTCATTTTTCATGCCACCTCAAGAGGGGGCCCATCTACTTTAAAAAAAAAAAAAAAAAACAAACCAAAAAAACACAACAAACCACAAAAAGCCAAACAAAAAAAAACACCCCAAAACAGAACAACCACCAAAACCAAAAGCCACTAAGAAGGAAGACCATGGTTCTTATGGGATATGAATTGTTTAGCATAAATAGGTTTTAAGTAGAATAAATTACTGTGGATAATAATTTATTGTGATTTGTGCTGCTTGCTTAACATTACTTAGTATGAATAGCTAGATTTGCTGAAACATTTAGGACATAAGAAAGATACTCTCAGTGCTCTTCCTAGCAGACAGTACAGTGTTGTTTAATCTTCTAGCATGGGAAAGCACTGGATGCCATACTGATGTTTTGGCAGTGTTCTTCTCAAGTCCAGGACTTTTCGATTCCCTGCGTTCTGCCAACAAGGACAGGTGCACAAGGAACATAAACCAGAAGATACAGAGGCTCCAGTCCCTGATGTAAACTGCAAATCAACAAAGTAAGAGCCTGCCCACCCCAACACAGAAAAAAAAATCCAATTAGATATTAGATGACCTCAGACCAAAAAATCACCATTGCACTAAAAGACATGTGGACAGTGCTTGAAGGGTGCATGAGGGGTAGGTGTAGAGATCACAAGGGTATAATTGCCCAGGGACACCTTTGTTCAGGGTTCTTCTCTTTGGAGGTACCCAACCCAGACTGCCCTTGCTGCTATACCTTCCAATTAAATTAATTATTTTATGAAATCTCACGCCAGTGACTCTGCTGTGAGAAACCTGGGGTCAAGCCTGAAGGAGGGAGCACACCTGAGAGCGTGTGCGAGACCATGAATGGTGTGTGACTGCTCAGGCAGCAGCTTCTCCTTTAACAGCTGCAAATGCCACAGGTCCTGTTTTCAGGTGTCATTTGTGTGTCACTGAACAGCTAGCTGTCAGTCAACAATCTGGACTGAAAATAGCAATATAGAGATGAACGGCTCCCCAGTCATTGAGAGTCTTTAAGGCCAGCTCATATAGTTGAATTTTTTGTCTTGGCTTTAAAACTACAATTCTTATCAAAATTCACAAGATTCGTCCACAAGCATTAATTCTCTAACCCATAAAATTTCAAAGATTAAAAAAGTTCCAAGCAAGAAGCACCAAAATTTTTGCCTTTCACCTTATGACATTGTAAAATTCATTCTATGCTTAATAAAACTAAATAACTATTGCATACCGGGCTTGCTCACGAAGCAATTTCTCTTTTTGGTACTTCTGTTCTTTCAGGGCTTTCCTGTGTCTCTTCTCTGCTCTTTGTTTCCTTTCCTCCGCTTGTTTTGCCAGAGCTTCTAAGTCAGGTTCCTTAACAACAAAATATTGCAAGCACTTAATACAGGGTCTTTTACTCACTTATACTATTATTGTGATATTTCACAGAATCACAGAATGATAGGGGGTTGGAAGGGACCTCTGGAGATCATCTGGTCCAACTCCCCTGCCAAAGCAGGTCCACCTAGAGCAGGTTGCACAGGAACATCTCCAGGCGGGTTTTGAATCTCTCCAGAGATGGAGACTCCACCACCTCTCCAGGCAGCCTATTCCAGGACTCAATCTCTCCAGAGATGGAGACTCTCCTCCTCATGTTTAGATGGAGCTTCCTATGTTCAAGTTTGTGCCCATTTCCTCTTGTCCTGTCACTGGGCCCCGGTGAGAAAAGACTGGCCCCATCCTCTTGACACCCACCCTTCAAGTATTTATAGGCATTATATTTCAAATTGAGTACTGCTGGCGATGATCACAAGCTCAAAATTACTTTCTACTGTAACAGAGTAACAATAATCTAAAGAATATTTTTTTGTTCTCTGCTATCTTCTTTACTCTCTTTTTCTCTATCACCAACAGCAGCCAATTTGCCACATTCTTTGGCCAGCCTAACCAAATAGTGACGTGGAAACCTTAGAATCTCTGTGCATCTCTTTGATAAAGAGTAATATAAATACACTTAAACATTTTAGCAAATGCTGATTAGACAGTACAGAGAAAGCGAGTTACTACCTTTCAGTAATTAACTACAAATATCACATATCAACAGAAACATTTCTTTATAATTAGTTCACTGCTCCTATGGTACTGGTAACACAGTTTTCCACAAATTCATCCATCCCAACATCAGAAAGGACTTTACAGAGAAGTTAATTTAGAGACGCCGAGATATGGAAAAGTATAACGCTACAAAAGGTTAAAAAGCCCAACCAATTCAGGAAGTGAGCTAGTCTGCTAAATTCATGCAAGCGATCTGTGGCATCACTGATTTTTATAAGCCTGGTTCAGAATCAAATCTATGGTAAATTTTCACCCAACAACTGGAATGATCTCTCAAGAGAGCCAAGACAAGTTATAGGATTTTAAAGAAAGTGAAAATAGTTTATAGATGCAGAATTAAGAAGTGACACCAGTTTGCAGTCTAGGCAAAGGCCTCTGAAGCCCTTACCAAGACTTTCCATGTCACTTGAGCACTCAAGAAAAAAAAAAAACAAGTGCATTTTCTAAACCACAGAAAGGCTACTGTTACATGCTAGAGGAAAAAAAAAAGTTACTCTATTACTGGCATACTTGAGACAATGATTCACCATGTGTAATTTTGTCAAGTACAAACACACACCATCACATATGCGTACAATCTAACACAAACAAAATAACTTTGAAGAGCGAGGAGCAAAAAGCCTTAGCAGATGGGCCTGCTAGACTATTTAACTCTGGTTTTGTGGAAAGATATCCACAAAAAAAGTACACAAACATTTCTAAGAAGTTACCATTCTTAAAAAAATGACATTTTAGATATTAGGACTGAAAGACCAAGAATATAAAAGAACCGAACAGCAATCTTGGTATTTCTAGAACATCAAGAACTTCCCTGGCAATAATATTCACCTGTTTCACTTACATTCTCCTTGGCTTGTCGGTGACCCTCACCAATTGCTCTTAAGCTTGACAAATACAGTTCTTCTAAGGCTTTCATCTTCTGATCCTGTGCTTTCTGCCATTCATCCTTCAGCACCTCCTCTAACTTGTGTAGTTGTTCTTCTCTCCTCTGCTTTACTTTCTCTCTTATCTGCAAGGCGATATACTTCTGTTGCTCTCTAACCTGTAAAAGCAGCATTTACGTTTTGTCAGCAACTTAAAAAAGCACAATATTTTTTGCAGCAAGTCTTTCCACAACATACTCTACCCTCCTTTCAGCTTTCCATCTCATCTACTATTCCATTAACAATCTGTCCAGAAAATACCTTAAAGTTGTAATTCCCCGTTTCCAAAATTAAGATACGAAATAATAAATTTAATCTTAGTTAAATGCTTCAGTTAAAGTCCAAAGAGCAACATACAAAACCAAATGCAAAAGCTGCTTGGAATATCCTTCCCTCCAAAAATACAACACAATAATTTATTAAAGACTCCTATTACAATGCAACATGTTTTAAAGAAAATCAGCAACTGTACCGATAAATTAAAGTCTGTTTACTAAGTTTTTTGTTTCCATGTAGGTACTCTGTTCAGACACTCTAAAAGAAGCAGCACTTAAAGCACTTAGAGCTACAACATACTGGAGCAATTCAGTTCGTCTAGTGGAAAACTGTGAAGTTCTGTGTTAGCAATAGGCATCTTATTTCTTCTGCAGGATCACTACGAAAACACCTGGAACAGTCTAAGAGGTTTCAATCCTCACACGTGGGACACATCAGAGGAAGAAAGACAACTGCATGTTCACAGCCAGATAAGAATGGTAGATACTGTGAAGCTGGCAGGGAGGAAGAGATTCTGGAACAGGTGCCAAAGGAAATCTCACAAACAGAGAAGGTATTACAAACAGAACACGTGCTTAGTAGTAAATAAACATGAGAAAAGGAAAATAATTCACAAACAAAAAAGAAGCCTAACATACAATATGACAAGCCTGAAATTCAGTTTACATTTTCCTAAGTTAGTTGTTACTTCATTAAATGAAATACACAACATGCAAAAATACAGGCATACTTGCTGTAGCCTCAGTTTTCTTCTTCTTTCATATTCTTCTTTCAGAAGCATGGTTTCTTCATTAGGACTAAGCCTCAATTTTCCAACTTTTGCAACTTTCCTCTTCATCTTTGGAAACACTGAATAATCAACTCCTATGAGAACAATACGAAAAACAGGAATTGTGCATAAATGATACAAGTAAATCAGCTATAAAAAAACAGATACTGCCATAATCTTACAAATCTATCATGGTATCTAGGAGTATGAGCTGCAACTGTTCATGTGTTCAAACTGTACTCAACAACATTGGCACTGTCTTTGTCACAGTCACAAAGTGTCGTGCTTTTGAATTACTATGGTATAGAGCAAACTCTGCATCAGTATTACATTCATCTTCTACACTGTGGACCAGACAGGCACATCTGCAAAGGGAGTAGCAAACAACATTCGACTCCTGGAAAGACAAAAAATCCAAACACAACACACTACTGAAACCCACACCACACTGTACAGCAGGCTGGTCACTTAAGTGCTTTGTATTGAAATATTCTCATAATAAGATATTGAGTTTGTTAACATTTTTGACTGCAGTCCAAGGTTTTGTGCCTTAAGGCCTGTGAAACTCTGGCAACAGTCTGCATGCCAAGCATTTCACTAGAACATTAAAATTGCTCACTGACAGTTTTTAATTCAAGTTTTTTAAACCATTTCAAACGATGTTTCCCTGCAGATTTTACTGTGGAACCAGGATCTGCTGGTTCTGCAGATCACTTCCCAGTTTCTTTGCAATTATAACTTGCACCTGCACAGCAAAAAGACTTTTTCAGCCTGATTTGCAGCCTAATCCAAAACTGCCCCCTCCCCTCTCTCAATATTTATTTGATCTTTGAACATTTATATCCCTGAAAACACTGTACCAAAACAAATCAACAAGGATCTTTAAAAGCTGCTGTTTAGTTCTAAAAATCAAAAGCTTATTACAGGCGAACAATCCACATAGCACTAACAATTTAAAGAACACGTTACACCTGGAAAGATTTCAGTATCACAAATTAAAAAAAAAAGGAATTAAAGAAAACAGATGAGGTGTAAAAACAAATTAATTATCCATAAGATACTTTTGATACAATGCTATTAAGCCAGTGAACCCCAAGTTTGTTACAGGATAGATAGGGACAGAAGATGTTCCTGCTATCCTTCCATTATTCAGCTCATGAGGCACTAAACAAGTTTATCAATACACATAATTACGGAGCAAATGATTACATTCCTCTCTCTACTTCTGAAAAGCAAAATTTAAAGGATGAAGCCAAAAGGACTAACCCTTGAAGGATAACAACAGAAGCAGATAACGCAAACACCACGGAAAAGCAGTCAATATTTGCACAGATTTCAGTAAATACACGAGAGTTAAAAACCTAAGCCAGCCTTCCCCGGGAACACTGCACTAGAGGTTCCCGTAAGGAACGTTAAGACCTTTTACTACCGTGCCCGGGAGAGAACTAACCCAAAAGCACCTCTCCAGAGCCGGGAAGGGGCGCAGCGGTTCAAACGTAAGGACGAGCGCACCGCACCGGCCGGGGGCTGAGGCCTGAGGCGGGCGGCGCGGCTGCTGCGAGGATGGCGAGGAGGATGGGGCAGGCCCCCAGGCAGAGCCAGCCAGCTCGGCTCAGGGGGCCCTGGGCCCGCTCGGGCTGCATCGGTGGCCACCACCGGGGCGGCGACAACCTGACCAGCCCGAGCCGAGGGGAGAAGGGAAGGGGAAGGACACCCCGGCCCAGCCCCAGGAGCCCGAAGGCGGGCAGGGAGCGACCCCGCGGCGGGGCCGCCCGCACTTACCTGCCGCCAACCGCGCGCGCCCGCCCGCCGCCAACGGCCTCCGCCGCCTCCTGCGTCACCCCCACGCTCGCCCCAAGCAGCCAATCACTGCGGGCGCAGCGGGAAACGGAGAAGCCGTCGTGGGTCCGGCCCTCTGCGCGTGCGGAGC